>NC_141820.1:14393106-14552034 GCF_982586985.1 Callionymus lyra
TCCATCCATCCATCCATCCATCTATCCCTCCATCATCCATCCATCCATCCATCCATCCATCCATCCATCCATCCATCCATCCATCCATCCATCCATCCATCCATCCATCCATCCATCCATCCATCCATCCATCCATCGGTACATCCATCCATCCATCCATCCATCTATCCCTCCATCTATCCCTCCATCATCCATCCATCCATCTATCCAATCAACTGTGCATTCATTCATTCATTCATCCCTCTGTCCATCCATCCATTCATTTATCCGTCAATCCGTCCATCCGTCCGTCCATTCATTCATTTATCCATCATCCCTTTGTCCATCCATCCATCCATCCATCCATCCATCCATCCATCCATCCATCCATCCATCCATCCATCCATCCATCCATCCATCCATTCATCCATCAATCTATCCTTTTAACCATGCATCCCTCTGTTCATCATCCATTCATCCATTCACCCACCCCCCAACGCATCCATCAATCATCCTTCCATCCATCTATCCATCTATCCATCAACCAATGAGTGAGATAAAGTATAATCGCTAAAGATCCCCTTTCCTCTGAACTTGCCTCATATTTTGAAAATATTGTGATGTTTTGGGACAGAGAACAAGTTCAAACATTTACAGGGACAACTGTGTCTGTAACTCATTTGATTCTTAATATTAGATTAACTTACTCACAGTGGACACACTACTGATGAAAATAAAGAAAAAAGTTTGTTATTTAACAAACTAAAGACATTCTTTTACAGGCGAAAGATAAATAACCTTCAATTTCATACTAACAATGAACTGTTCTTTATAAGTTTTGATATAGATTCATTGACTTATATCTAAAAACAACAAGTCAGGAAAAGCACCTTTTCTGCAGTGAAATATTGTCCTATGATCTCTGCTGAGCCACTTGTTGAAACGGAATGTGACGTTGACTCCTCCACACAAAAAAAGCAAAAACCCTCTAAAAGACGCCCCACACCGCCTCCGTCTCTGCCCCCGGGCTTCCATCGTCACACCCAATTAAAAGCGGATCAGTGACAGCGTGGCTCGGTGCCCATGCAAATCCTCTACCCACGCTAGGAGGCTGTGGAGCAGGAATCTCTGTCCACGAGGACGTCTCACACACACACACTCACACACACACACACACACAGACACACACACACACACACACTCTCACACACCTACACACAACCATACACACCGTCTGAGGCTGAAATCCCCCAAAAGGCTTTTCCACTTTCATTAAAAAAGCTTTCTTGGACAGGAAGTTTGCCGTCCTTGAAGACGGATTGACCGCGTCCACTTTCTCACGCACATTGTTTTGTCGGTTGAAAAACCACGTGGGTGTCTAGTGTGTCGCTCGCTAAAGAAATCCCTTCAGGTAGAGGAAGGATGAAGAAGAAAAAAAAGGGAACTGTTGCTGATTCATTAGGAAGTCGTTGAGAGGAAATCCCAGGGATGACTAACAGTGTAACACAATGAGGCGACGCACACTTTCACTTGGCGTCAGGTGTCGCACACTCATTAAGCAGAGGGAACCAGACAACCAGACAGTTGCAACATTATGAGATAACGAAATAATAACTTTCCGCTAAAATAAGATCAACGACTAATGATACTAGAATCGCCTTAAAGCCGCAATATGTAAGATTTTCAGAGATTTCTTCAGATTTATAGAGAGACTTAAAAAAACGAAAGGTTTTACCTCATTTTGTAAACAAATGAACATGTTGGATTTGGCAATGGCGCAACAGAGGTTTCGTGATATTGCATGATGCATTATCTTATCTTAACCGTGGCATCTTTATCGGTGACCACTTCGAAATGAATGTTCACTTGTGGAATTTTGAGATAAAAAATAAAGCTGTCAAGTGTGGCAGGCCACATAAAAGACCCCCAATAGTAACCCTATAATGAAATGTTCAAACCCCCAAAATACAAAATTTAGATACATTTTAAGATGCGCAACATTTTTTGAACTGAATAAATAATAAATTAAAATTAGATATTGATATGTCTCTATTCCTCAACTTCTGTGTTTTTTACCTTACATAATAAAACTGTAAAATAAATAAATGAAAATTAAGTATTAATTTAACTATTCGTGAAAAATATACTGTATAATAAGCTTTTATACGCTTATAAAATAAGATTTAGACTTAATTTCATTGTATATCATTGCAATTTTTAAAATGTATTTCATGTTAACCCTTGTGTTGCCTCAGGGTCAAGGTGACCCGGACGCCGGAAAACCAATGGCTTCGTGGTATCCCTTGTGTTATCTCTGGGTCAAAGGCCAGAAAACAAATTTGAGGTGAACGACCCCCTTGGCCTCCATAAACACATATGCAGTGGTGGAGGTCATTCACCTTAAACTCCAAGGGATACCACGAACACATTTGTTGACCCATAGATAACACAATGGTTAAGAGTTTAAAGAAAAAAAAACAGATTGCATATTTTACATTACTACAATTTAAAATAACATTAAAAAAAGGTTGTTTTTTTAGCCATAAATTCATTTTCCTATATTTCATTTTATATTAATTTAAAAAAAATCATATAAAAGCACTAAGAAAATAAACAATTAAACCTATAAAAAGGACAAATAAAAGGAAAAAAAGAGGAAGAAAATGGTTTTTTTTAAACAAAGATATTTACCAAGTTAGTTGAACTACTAATCAAATTTCTGACTGAAAGATTTTATACAAATCTGAACAAAAAAAACAAAACTTATACGCATAAATAAGAAATATCTTGAAATAATGTGTATGTCTACACTTGGAGATTTTTTAAAGTAGTTTTTCCTTAAGAATGATTCAAATTTGCATTTTTTTTAACTTTCAATTAAACATGTTGGTCCAAAAGTATTAAAGAAAGTCTGTCAAAAATCTTCAATTCAAGCTGTGACGCCTAAGAGAGTTCCTCGTCCGGCTGATAAAAATCAAGCCGAGGCTTAAACTCACATTCGGTCTAAGCCGAGACTAGATTTTATCACGCTCCGGTTGCCGTGGCAGCGGGCCACCCCCTGATCCCCACACATCCTTCGGGCAAAGGTCGCCAGGGTCAGACGGAGGTTCGGGTCAAGCAAGCAGGTTAAACACCTTGTTTTGGATTAAGGCCGAGGCGGAGAAGTCTTCATCTGCCGAACAAACCTTGGGGACCTCGCACAGACATGCACACACACATGCACACACACATGCACACACACATGCACACACACATGCACACACACACGCACACACACATCTCATTTACGGGCCTTTTGTCGGGCGACACAGACGCACACAAAGAGCCGACACACTGAGTGCTCAGATAAGACCGTCCTCAACACGGCAGAGGAAACCAGGCTTGTTGAGAAGTGACTCGGAGGCACATGGAGGCGAAACAACAACAAACAAACGACATGGATGGAAAACCCTTGGAAAGAGCTTTTCGTTCTAATTTAATTATTTGTGATACAATATTTATATTTTCTTAATTTATTATATCTTTTTTTTAATCATATTTAATAAAGAATATATGTTGTTAAGTATAGTTGAATATTGTTTGATTACAGGTGAAAATTGTTTGATTTAAGATGAAAATTGTTTGATTATAGTTGAAAATTGTTTGATTATAGTTGAAATTGTTTGATTACAGTTGAAAATTGTTTGATTATAGTTGAAAATTGTTTGATTATAGTTGAAAATTGTTTGATTTTAGTTAAAAATTGTTTGATTTTAGTTGAAAATTATTTTTATTAAAGTTGAAAATGGTTTGATTATAGTTTAAAATCTTTGGTTACAGTTGAAAATAGATTGAATAAAATGAAAAGTTGTTGATTATAATTGACAAAATGTTGGATTCTTGTTGAAAATTGTTTGATTAAAGTTTAAAATCTTTTTATTAAAGTTGAAAATTGTTTGATTTTATTTGAAAAATTGTTTGATTATAGTTGAAAATTGTTTGATTTTATTTGAAAAATTGTTTGATTATAGTTGAAAATTGTTAGATCGTATTTGAAAAATTGTTTGATTTTATTTGAAAAATTGTTTGATTATAGTTGAAAATTGTTTGGTTTCAGTTTAAAAAAATTGATTATAGTTGAAAATTGTTTGATTCAAGTTGAAAATTGTTTGATTATAGTTGAAAATTGTTTGATTCAAGTTGAAAATTGTTTGATTATAGTTGAAAATTGTTTGATTTAAGTTGAAAATTGTTTGGTTTCAGTTAAAAAAAATTGATTATAGTTGAAAATTGTTTGATTATAGTTAAAAATTGTTTGATTATAGTTGAAAATTGTTTGATTATAGTTGAAAATTGTTTGGTTTCAGTTTAAAAAAAATTGATTATAGTTGAAAATTGTTTGATTTAAGTTGAAAATTGTTTGATTATAGTTGAAAATTGTTTAATTATAGTTGAAACGTGTTTGATTATAGTTGAAATTAGTTGATAATAGTTGAAAATTGTTTGATTTTAGTTGAAAATTGTTTGATTATAGTTGAAAATTGTTTGATTATAGTATAGTATAGTCATCATCATCATCATCATCATCATCTAAAGATTCCACTGTAACCTGTGAGTCAACTTGAACCTACTTTACCTATATGTGCCGAAGACTCATCCGAGGAGCCGCACGGCTCGTCCTGGGACAGACAGGAAGTGGACGGAGGAGCGATGGCGTCCAACTCATCGAACACGTGAGACTCACTGCAGCTGAGCTCAGAGAAACGTGAAGCAGTCGAGCTGCAGCGACCTGAGAGAACACACACCACACAGATGATGGTTCATTTATTGCAGTTCTTAAAGTCAACCATCTATTGTTTCAACCTCCATGATGCTAAACACACCTTTGCAAGTTTCAAGATTTAGACGTTGATTATTTCTTCACATTTATAGAGAGACTTGATAAAAATACATTTTGTAGACAAATGAACATGCTGGATTTGGCAATTTTGCATCAGAGGTTATATAACAGTGGCATATTTTATGGGTCACCACATTAAATTAACTGTTGCTTTTGGAATTTTGATATTTGAATTTTAGGTAAATTACCTTTAATTTGATAAAATAATGTTTGGACCAGAAATTTTAAATTAGAATATTGTTATTTATTTTGTGTTCGTTCTTTGGCTCAAAGTACTGTGCGCTGTAGACGACAACACTGGATTACTTAATGCTTTATTTATGATACAAACTTTTTGTTTAAGTATTCAAGACAGGAAGTTTTTGACAACAGTTGAAAACTGTTTCATTACGACCAAAAAGTAGTTTGAATACAGTAGATTTTTTTCTTAGTACGCTTGAGAATTGTTGGATTACAGCTGGAACTTTTTTGTTCAAGTTGAAAATTGTTGACTGTTATTGCGGATCAATAGTTTTTTATTTCAGTTAAAAATCATTAATTACATTTGAATTATTTTGTATTCTGTTCAACATTGTTTGATTACGGATTAATTATGTTTTTAAATGTTTGATTATAGTTGAGAAATGTTTGATTTAAATTGAGAATTGTTTGATTTAAGTTGAGAATTGTTTGATTTAAGTTGAAAATTGTTTGATTATAGTTGATAATTGTTAGATTATAGTTGAGAATTGTTTGATTATAGTTGAAAATTGTTTGATTTAAGTTAAAAAATATTTGATTATAGTTGAAGAATGGTTTGATTATAGTATATAAACTGTGTAATTTGTTGAAAACTATTTTATTTAGTGTAAAAATAATTATAATTTTTTGAGTATGTAACATCCGAATGATTACGAGCCACTCAAAAATGTCTTCAAATAATGTTTGATTGATTTTTTTGTAAACATATTGTTTGATAAGCTGATTTTCTTTTTAAATTACAGCCAAAAATAACCATTCAAATTTGGTAAAATGTTTTTTTTATACAAAATATATATATATATATATATTATTGGACATAAATTAATGATGTAACATCAGTCATTGATTGTGTTATTATGCATGCTTCTAAGATAATTACAGATTGTATAACCACGTGCTTCATTGCTAAAAGGTCATCACTTCAACACAGACTGAGTAGAACTCCAAGTATAGGATCATAAAACAAGTCACAGAAAAACTAAACCGTCAATCAAAACCGTTAAGCCGACACTTAAAGCATCATCTTCATCACAAAAAACATCTCTTCTATTTGTAGAGTCGGTTTAAGTCAAATCCAGGCACTTCCAGGTTTTACACTCAAGCCCCCCCAAAGACCTCCGTCAGAGAAGCGCCCCCGGGGGTGAGGTATGAGCGACGACCGGACCTCCCGGGGGCTAAAGGTGTCTCGCCTCGTGTCAATAAACACGTCCTCTGAACACGTCCTAATCTAAGCTCTCGTTACCGAAGACCTCACCCAGAGAACTGCTTTATGGGGATAAACTGCTCAGTTTTTGGGTGTTTTTCTCACATTAAAACGCAGCTCTCGGGCCTGAAGGACAACATCTAACAAAGGTTACAAAAGGGGTTCCGACGCAGTCAAGTACGTGGTCCGACACCACTATTGTGCACTTGAGCGGCTTCACGCTCCGCTCAGAGAAACAATGGAAGGATGTAAGGAAATGACAACTTTACTGTAATCAATCACCTAGATTTAACACACATTTCAAATAGTCACTTGATTAACTGATAATCTTACATATTTAATTCATATTAAATAATCCTATTCTTGCATTGCATTCACTTAAACTAAACTCAGGTTCACAACTCAAAGGCCGAGGTCACAAAGCCTCACACACACAGAAAGATTAAACAATCCCAGATTCCAGGACGTCTGGACACCTGTTTGAGAATTCACTCTGAAGGACACAAGTCGCTGGGAACAGATTCTTGAAAACAACAACTTTTGGTAAATTTCCACTACGATCACGTGCGACCGGCCATCTTAGAATCAAATGTTTACACTTACTGACCAATCCTACATTCACATTTGACTAGAGGCGTTAACCTGAATATTCTACTATAAAGATCCACCATTTTGTCTGATCTTTGCGTTCTGGCATTCGAAGACGTCTGCGATAGATCTCTCTGCTTGCTAGCGCCCGTGTTCACGTAAGTTTGTCTCTGACTTTTGCATAATTCACTAAACGAGCATTTTTCTTAAACTCATCCATGTGTCTGTCCTTCATTCCATCACCACGTACGAGGCTGGGGAGGGGTCGGTTCATGGAAACACAAAAACCCCTAACAACTTGGTGCACGTGACCCTTGGCGTGGACTGATGGTTTGAAGGCCTTTTCGATTCCGAGACGAACTCTGAGCTGATTGTTCTCCAGGCAACCAGGCCGGCAACTATACCTTACTTCAAGAATCAGGTGAGAAAGATTTTATCTTATTTTCTACATAGATTTTATAATCTATAATCTAAAATTAAGTTTATATTTGGTTAGGAAAAGATTACATATATATTTTATATTAGTTTTGGTTGCCTGGAAGAATAAACGTAAGTCTCTGGTTCTGTCACAAATTTAGATTATATTTCTCAATAGTGCTTTTATAATCTGATGCTCGTTTTTTGAGGTATTGCATGGTCAGTTGTTGTTTGTTGTTGTATTAAGTGTAGACGACATTATCGTGTCCCGGGAAGAAGAAGCATCGTTGAAAAAAGGAAAAAAACGTTGATTAGAATTTAAGTTGAATTGATAGGCAGAGGAGACGGTTACACGACCTGGTAACCCTTGAGAATTCTGAGTAGGGGTGGAGTGTAGCTGGCTCCCTCTACAGGGCATCTGACGTTTTTCCAGATTCTTAAACTAGTTAGGATGCTTGGCCAATGGGTGATTATAGTAGACGTACTTTTTCAGTAAGCCAAGTAGCTATCATTAATTTGGGGATGTGTGGGATTTGAGCGGGTCTCTCCCAATATCCTGGTCTGAAGACTCTGCCAGCCGGTGTGTAGGCCAGTTAGATCTCATTGTGTTTCTGTGTCGAGGGGCTCCACAGGTATTTGGCAGTATAGTTAGGGCTAGTTAATTTTTCCGAACAATCACGGTGATGGATAAAGTCTCATTGATGATTAGTTTAGAGTTAGTTCGACGGGGGTTGAAATAGAATGGATGAGTTGAGCGGTCTCCTATCCAGGGTGTTTTGAAACTGATTACGGATCGAGAGGCTCTCCAATCTGATTTCGACACTTTAGACACGACAGGCTGGTCAAGAGTCTCGTTCCACGTAGCATAGTGTGTCTCTCTGACCTGTTTTGGTAAAATACTGTTGTCGTCGTATTGTCATGACATATTGTTCTGTTAAAATTGTCTGTGTCTGTATGTTTGTATCTTTTGAATAATTGTTTCTCGCTGCAGTACTTGTTAAAATTATCATTCATTTGTGTGAGATCTCTGACTTTCTGTGACTCAGCTGAGAGTCCAGGTTCGTGTGTCTTTGGACACTATCTCTTGCTGATAAGAACTGCTGCTTGGCAGACTTGTCTCTTTAGCTGCTGCAAGTACGAATGAGCTCCGAAAGAGTTTTTCCTTGTTGGTGGGAGTGGTTTCGCTTGGAGGTTGAACTTTTAAGACTTCCTTCTTTTCCTCACCGACCCTCCCGTTGTATTCATGTCTTCTTTAAACACACATTCTTACGTCATCTTGAATTCTATTCACTATTGGGTTTGATTACTTAATTGAGGTATATATGAATATATACAGTTAATTACTGGTATAATTGGTTTAAGAAGAAAAACAAACCAACTCACATTTCAATTTTCTCCTTCTTCTGCTGTGTTCAATAACAATAACACAATTGACATTGATTGTTGGCACAGTGTTGTATGTATTAATGATCTTGATCATCCTCTCTTCATATTTCACATTGTCAATTGATCAACTCACAATTGGTCACATTGAGTGTAACTTGGTTGTTTTGTGTTGCTAATACTGCTTATCTAAAACAAGTGTGTGACTGACTGCTTGCACGTGTGTACGTTTGTTGATATCTAGTTCCTGTTTTCTCTTCTTCTACTCTCAATTTCGGATCTTTGGTGTTGTATTTGCTATGCTGCCCCCTGCTGGTTTGCTCTTTGTTTACTTCCTAATTGACTTTTGTTCTGACTCAATTGGTGTAATTATTTAATTATTGATTAATTGAATCAATTGCAGTTTATTCTGTTTTCTTAGTTTTTCAATTATTACTTTAAATACATTTTATTATTTTAACAATTAGTCATAAATTATTCCATTTTATTTTTATTTTTATTTTTTATTATTATTAATATCTTAGTTTACTATTTGTTTTATTTTTATTATTATCTCGGATTTTATAATGGATTTTAATTAGTTAATTTAAGTTTTGGTTCTTAATTTAGATTTTTAAATTCTTCATCTTTTATATTTTCATTTAATTTTTTTTTTGTTAATCGCTTCTTTACTTATTATTATTTCTAGCATTATTATTAATATTATTAATATAATTATTAATTTGTTCTATTCATTTATTGACCTCCTCTTTTTTAAGACAAAAGTAACTTTTACTACAGGTGACAAGTTAAAGCTCCTGACAGGGAAGAAAATAAGAAACTTTAAACTCTGTTTTTTAATTTAATGGTAAATCTTATGAGTAGGTTACTCACATCAATGATTTCTGAGAATTCATAATAAATAAAATAGTTAAACAAAGTGCTCTTATTGAGCTCTTGAGCTAGCTTGATACAGCTAATTAAGATTCAAATTAAAGACTTGAAAGAGCTTTTCTAAAAAATAGAGAGATGATAGTTGATGATAGTTCTAGGGTCCTATCATAGCTCCCTATTGGCCACTGGCTGGAGTGCATGGGTGTGGCAGGAGAAGAGGACGAGGGGATGGAAACAAACAAAGAATGTTGGTCAACAATGGCGCATCTTTGGCTTTTACTCCAGGAACTTTGGTCCAGTTCCCTATTGGTGACACCTACAATTGAAGCAATTTTCCTGAGCTGAACAAACAAGAACTCAACCTCAACAACTCTCCACCAAGAATGAACTTCTGCTCCAGAGAGGGAGGAGCTGTACTGGTTCAACATGATTGAACATCTGATTTCCCTGATCTTGAAAAGACTTTTGAGACTTCATTCCTATGATCCACCTTTGGACCCCCCACACAGCACTAAGAACTATGTCTGGGATGATGATGAACGTGATTATGAAGACAAATGGCACGATCTGGTCGCAAACATGAACTTGACTCTTGTCTGCGGTGACATTTTTGTGGGTCCTGATGGTGAGGCTGCAGAACTAACAAACGAACAAGGTGTTCTCTAGGCTCTCTCTGACACTTCTGTCCCTCGCGTTGCTCTGCTGTGGTTGCTGGTGGAGAAGCTATGGCCCTGAGACACATGATTAAGAAATGCAAAGTTGTTTGCGATTTCACGAAAAAAGCATACAAATCTAGCCTGTTAGAGACATGATATCTTAAGAGGTAACAGTAAAAAATTAATCCCAGAATAACATACTCTGATTGCTCCACTCAGAGCTATGATGAAAGCAGCCATAAGAAAACAAAACGAAAACGTGTGAGGTCGACTGATGCAGAATTTTATTTAAACTAATTAAAAGTGACTCTGTCTAGGGCTGCTGACTTGTCACCTCCAGAAACTAGACTATAGAGAATAGACAATAAAGAATATACTATAGAGATTAGACTATACTATACTAAGCCACTCCATATTGATGCGAGTGAAATTTATGTTATTGTTCTTTGGTAATTAGACTTAAAATAGTGAAAATGGAAAAAATAGAGACTAAAATACTGTAGGAGGAAAGGTCAAAGAAAAAAAATAGATTAAGAGATAAATTAAAAGAAACACTGAGAAATATTAATATGATATTCTTCTCTCTAGTTGCATAAACCAAACACCTATAGACCAAGAGGAAATCTCATTGAAGTGAATATTAATTAAAGAAACTAGTTAAGATAAGCAAAATAGTAATCTAGAATAGATACTGTATTTCTGTTGTGGGTAAATAATCAAAGAGGTCTGACTCACACCTGATCTAATTAACTATAACATTCATAAACAGATTTGAACTCACACAACACTCTCAGACATTCACATAGATATTACAAATAACACACTGATCTCAGAGACAAACAAACAAACACATGACTTACATTTTAAATTGAATAAGATAAAAAAAGTGTCTCTGCTACAACCTGCTCCCTGTGTGTGTGAGAGAGTGAAAGAATTCTCTCGAACACCCGCCTCTGTTTCTCTCTCTCCATGAAGTCAAAACATTATGATAATTTGAACTCTCTGCTAACTTCAAGGTTTATTCAAATAAAACACATGACAAACTTTAACAGACATCCACAGATCAAAGTAATGAATACACAACTCATGACACACACACAATATCCTCATCACCACCTGAATAGATGCATAACTGACCTTCTCATAACTTCTGATCTTATCCTGTCAGAGGTGGTGTTGAGAAGCTCCAGTGAGGGAGAAATAAGAAGCCACTGTCCACTGCAGACTTTTAAATATATCAAAAGATCTCCTTCTCAGAAGAGACAGAAACATGAGCCAGCATGAGTAAAGCTAAAAACTTGACTAGCATACTTTTAAATATATATATGAACAAATGTAGTTTTAGGAAACTACTCTTTGGACATGTGGTGAAATAGTTAAGATGTGTAAATAATCAAACACAAGAAATCATGATTTGAGATAAATACAACTTCCCTAAAATTAATAAGACTTTACTTAATGCTAAAAGAAGGAACATATTGATGTTATATATTTAAAAGGACAATCAGAAAGGAAATTGTCCAAACATTGGAGGGAATTTCAAATAACAGAGCACATATTGTTATGATTAAAACATATTTTCAGAATTGATATATATAATTTTTTAATAAATTAAAATAAAATATTTTATCTACATCAATAGCAGCCAATAATACAATAGACAATATGAAAAGTGAAACTTGGAATTAAAAACTGAAATTGATTAATTGAAAAAGTTCAATAAGAAATGGAAATGTGTTTCTAAAGCTGCTTCTAACATTCTAAGGCAACTATAAACATTAACAAAAAATATAAAGCAGGGAAAAAAAAATTGACTCTGGAAAATGTAAGAATAAATTAATAAATGATGCCTTCAGGAAAGAAAATAGTAAATAATCTATTTAGAAACTACAGAATCATATCAATCTTTAAATTAACTTTGTTAAGGGTAAATCTACCTTTAATCTAAGTTGATCAAAAAATAAGAACTAGAGCAAGAGATTGATGGAAAATAAACAAGTTGAGTTCTAAATTAAAATATGGACTAGCAAGTGTAATTTATTGAAGGAATTGAATTACATAAGCATTGAAAATTACTAGTCTTCATCCGCATGACAAAATGAACCTGAATAAACCTAAAATAAATACCAATTTGAAATACTAGAGTTTAACAGTTCTTTGGGGAACTTTAAAATAAAGATAATAAATTGGTTGTAACGATAAGACACTTAAAATTAAATTAAATTAAATTGAATTGGTTAATAATGGAAAATAAGGTTACAAATTTTAGTGGAGTTCTATATCTAACAAAGGAGAAGAAAAGAATGAATCATTATACTTATAATCGGAAAAAATATTTTATAGAGTAGATTTTTTATTTTTTAATTTTTAATTTTTAATTTTTAATTTTTTAATTTTTTAATTATTCATAAATTAAGTCTTAGTTAGTCTTTTATTAATTGGTTAAACTTAGGTCCGGAAATCCAACAATAGAAATGCTAATATAGAAAAAACAAAATTGAATAAATAAACGGATGCAGAAATGGTCACTTTTTTATTTTGATATTATCCATTTACTTTAGCAATAGACTTTCAAACCAAATCTAAGAGGAATAATAAAGATTAAACAAAGCTTAGAATATTTTTTTTTAGCTAATAATGTCATATATTTTAATTTAATTAAATTAATAATTAATTAATCTAATTTAAGAGAGTTAATACAAAGAGTATTATGATTAATTAAATGATTTGACAATAGATTTGGATATAAAGTTATTCAAGAAAACATTTTTTAAATACAAATAAATTAGGTTGTTCTATTTGTCCCTCAGGGGGAGGACTTAGATAGATACTTAGCTGGATAATAGGTTTGTTACGTGTTTGGTGATTCTTGTTGCACGGTTCTGTCGATCAACACTGCTGAAGGGAGCTCTGTCCAGATTGCATTCAATTAGTTTAAATTTTTGGTGTAGAAAACAGCTCGAGAATAAGGTACGACTGTGTTTTACTATCTCTCTGACTTGGGTAGTAAATAGGAAGGGGTTAATTTTGTCTGCATGAAGTAGTATGAGTCCATTCTAAATAAAAAGCATGATTTAAAGATGTATTGTTTCTCATTTGTCCAAAGAATGCGATGCTGTTCATGTCTTTCCTATGTTGCAGGACAAGCTCAATGATGCACTGTTGACAGGGGAGTACGTCAACAACACCTCACACAAGCCCACATCCAAGTCGCCGACAACGGGGCTGCTGCTTTCTTTTTACCTCGTTAAAGAGGTTTTTCAAAGCAGTGGATACTGGCTCCATATCAATATATATTTTATCAAAATCTCTACTTCAAAATAGACTTATTAGATTTGAGTTAGTTATTGTGAATATGTTTTTTGATGATTTGGCATTCTATTACTTCAGTTTTAATTCATAGCATAATTTGGAATTATTATTATTTTTAATTTTTTTTTGGATTTTTTCTTTTTTTTTGTGATTTGAGAGAAATGCTCATAATGTGTAATTGTTTCCATTAAATTAATCTGTGTTTCCTCTGTTGCTTTCTCACCATATGTAATCTTTGTGTGGCACTATACGGATGATAGTTTGGCATGTTTAGTTTATAATCAGATTCGCGATCATTATTTTGAAATCAGACTTGTCTTTGTTTTATTGCATCATTAGTTCATGATGCAATCAGGGGGAGTGTAAGGAAATGACAACTTTACTGTAATCAATCACCTAGATTTAACACACATTTCAAATAGTCACTTGATTAACTGATAATCTTACATATTTAATTCATATTAAATAATCCTATTCTTGCATTGCATTCACTTAAACTAAACTCAGGTTCACAACTCAAAGGCCGAGGTCACAAAGCCTCACACACACAGAAAGATTAAACAATCCCAGATTCCAGGACGTCTGGACACCTGTTTGAGAATTCACTCTGAAGGACACAAGTCGCTGGGAACAGATTCTTGAAAACAACAACTTTTGGTAAATTTCCACTACGATCACGTGCGACCGGCCATCTTAGAATCAAATGTTTACACTTACTGACCAATCCTACATTCACATTTGACTAGAGGCGTTAACCTGAATATTCTACTATAAAGATCCACCATTTTGTCTGATCTTTGCGTTCTGGCATTCGAAGACGTCTGCGATAGATCTCTCTGCTTGCTAGCGCCCGTGTTCACGTAAGTTTGTCTCTGACTTTTGCATAATTCACTAAACGAGCATTTTTCTTAAACTCATCCATGTGTCTGTCCTTCATTCCATCACCACGTACGAGGCTGGGGAGGGGTCGGTTCATGGAAACACAAAAACCCCTAACAAGGACTTGACTGGACTCTTCAAAGCATGTTTGCTGCCGTCCACGACTCAGCTGTCAGTCTCCAGCGCCGAGGGCCCGGGCGGGCTTCTACAGGGGGGTGAAGAAGGGGGTTTGATACGGTAGAGAGCCAGAGGTACTGAAGGACTTCTCTGTGTTTTTTTTATTCCCCTCTGGGACTCCCAGTGCCAGGGGTGCAGCGGGGTGACCCGTGTATTGTGCGGGGACAGTTACATTCTGCTGACAGTGCTGAAAGCGGGTCAGGAGGGTTTAACCTCGGGACTGTATGGGATCTGAGACGAGCATGTCGGAGGTCAACCGGAGCTGGGGGGGGGGGGTGAGAAGACTCCATTAGCTGACTGTACGTGAGGGCCACACAGCAAAGTGTCCATCATGGTGACTGGCGTCTGACTCGGCGGGTACAATCTCTGTAATGGCCTTGACTTGTGAACCCTTTTGTACAGTGGATTCTTTTTTTTCATATCTTTTTGAAGGTCAAATGATGGTGCTGTGGTGAGACCGAAATACTACAAAACTTTAGATTTCAGTTCCTTCTTTACACTTTACAGTAACTCTTCTGTTGATTTAAGTGTGTCTTAAATAGATGTTGGACTCTATTGTATCATCAGTGTCTGTTTGTACAAAACTCTCTTTTCATTCAAATATTTACATTAGAAAATGTACTGAAACCCACTGAATACACGTTGTGTTTCTGGAGATGAAATCTTGTTTATCATAACCACACCCACTTGGTCAAACATCAAGGTTTGTCACCGCATGTCGTCGATACCGGAAGTCTCCACCTCCAAGGGACTCGTTGTACAAACAAAGCGGCGCATGATTACAGCTGTTTGGAGGAGGAGTGAAGCTATTAAAACGTCATAATTGATTCCCCTCTCGTAACCTCTTGTTTGACAAGATTTTAGACGGGGGAGAACTTTGGTCATGATGAGAGACTTATACTTCATTCATTAATTTTCTACCGCTTATTTTTTACCCTTAGGGGGGGAGACTGGAGTCTATCCCAGTTTCATTGGGTTGAGTGGCAGGGGACACCCTGGACAGGATGCCAGTCTGTCGCAGGACACACAAATACAGACAACCATTCACACACACGCTCATACCTATGGACAACTTCCCAAAATTCTCAATCACCTTCTTTATGTTTTTGGACAGAGGGAGTAAACCGGAGTACCCCGGAGTAAACCCACGTAACACGGGAGAACATACAAACTCCACACAGAAAGGTCACAATTATTATTATCTTTAAAATATCCTATAGGAAGGTTATGTGGCATTTTAAACATTATTATTAGGAATTTAAACGGATGTATGAAGACTTCAACTTTTGAAACATGTGGGTGAGTCAGGAAAGTTGGGTTTTTCTACTCACCCTCCTGTCGATTAAGGGTTGGGATTATTTTTTAAGAGTAATCCGGTGCATGTTCATGCTAATGTAGCGACCGGGGCTCAGTTTGCTTCGCCCCAAAAATACTTCCAAAAACATCCAAAAACCTACGTACTGCTCGTCTGAAACGTCCATCATGTATTGAAGCCTCGACATGTGAAAATCAAACTTTAAAAATGTGAAATAAGTTTATATTTTATGCTTGTTTGTAGAGTTCGCTCCCAGTGTCTCAGCTATGCTAATGCTAGTGCGCGTATGTGAGATTTACCCTCAGAAACTGGGAACTTTCGCTCGGAACAAGCTTAAAATATAGACTTTTTTTCAAGATGGACGTTACACAAGAGCAGTACGGAGGTATTTGGATTACATTAACATTAACAACTATCTAGCTCAGAATTGAAAAATAACAATGATTCCACTCAAGACCCAAAATCAAGAACTTCCTCATTGACAGACCATAAAAACCTTTTTTTTTTTTTTTTAATTATCTTTTATATAGGAAGGTTGTGTGGATTATTAGGAATAAAAATGGATATGTATGCATTTTTATTAATACAGCTTAAAACCAAGAACACAGGGAAGCAGGCCAGACTTGGGACCTGCTTGCTTTAGACTGTATTCAGAACTCTTGAGCTCAGCCGAAGCTTGTTTAACTTGGATTAAAGGAAGTAAAAAAACACATTTTTCTTACTTTCTTCATATTTGAGCCAGCTGCCTTCTCTTTCCACAGACAGCACCTCAGAGGTCCCTGAAAATTAAAGTTCGAAATTAAAAAACAGATCATTGGCAAATTACCGATTACAAGTCTTAGTAGGACAAAGTATTGAATCCAATCAATTTTTTTAAACATTACAAGAAAAAAAATGCATTTATTACAAGATTAAAGTTGTATATTTCACATTTACTATTAAAGTTGTAAAATGACGTGTTAAGGTCATAATAGTAGTAGTATGTGATTAAAGTTCTGTAGATTATGTTTATTACAAGATTAAACTGGTATGTATTACATTTATTATTATCTTATAGATTTACGTTAATAATAATAATAATAATAATCTCTATTTGTACGGTATAGCGCCTTTCTAGACCAGGGTCACAAAGCGCTTTGAAATATTAAAGTTCTATATATTATGTTTATTACAAGATTAAAGTCCTTTATATTATTTTTATTACGAGATTAAAGTTCTATATATTATGTTTATTACAAGATTAAACTGGTATGTATTACATTTATTATTATCTTATAGATTTACGTTAATAATAATAATAATAATAATCTCTATTTGTACGGTATAGCGCCTTTCTAGACCAGGGTCACAAAGCGCTTTGACATATTAAAATTCTATATATTATGTTTATTACAAGATTAAAGTCCTTTATATTATTTTTATTACGAGATTAAAGTTCTATATATTATGTTTATTACAAGATTAAAGTCCTTTATATTATGTTTATTACGAGATTAACGTTCTATATATTATGTTTATTGGAAGATAAATACAATGTATTGCATTTATTATTGTCTTATAGATTTACATTAATTATGATATTAAAGTCCTATTACTAGGGTATTACAAGATTAAAGCGGGATATATTTATACGACCTTTATCTCGTGCTAAACTTGATTTGTAGGACATTAATCTTATAATAAATGTTAAATATTCAACTTTAATGTTATTTATGCAAATATGATTAGGTATTAAACATAATACATTATAGATTAATCTTCAATCTCATAAGAAATGTATATACAGTTTGAATCTTGTAATAAAATGTACGACTTTAATAACATAATAAACATAACAAGTGACTAATATGTTATTCTGGCTAGTTTAGTGTGATACATTAACATTTACTTT
The DNA here is from genome assembly GCF_982586985.1 of Callionymus lyra. Taxonomy (NCBI): domain Eukaryota; kingdom Metazoa; phylum Chordata; class Actinopteri; order Syngnathiformes; family Callionymidae; genus Callionymus; species Callionymus lyra. Next base: position 14,410,900 of record NC_141820.1, read on the forward strand.
CTTTGACAAAATGACTTCTTCTATTCTTCAGAAGACAATAAGACTGAGCACCAGCTTCCTCGTCTCAAAAAAAAACAACCTGATGAAAGTGACAAGCGAAGCGGCGAGAAAAATAAGAGCGGAGTTGTAATAAACTTGACTCTTTTGGGCTTTACACGCCGCCACACTGGGCCGGAGTCGCCTCCATCTGCGGGGAAGATAAATGAAACAGTGACACTCGCTCACTGTCTGGCATCAAGGGAACAGCGTGGGGCGATACAGCGAGCGCTGCCCCCCCGACGCCCGCACGCCTGCACGCCCAGAACACTGGACGTCTCTGACTGGCGACGAGAGAAAATCCCTTCACAATTTCCACATTGTTTTGCTTTTCTTTCACGAGTGCTCCTGAAGTGTCAGATGTCAGCGGCCCCGGCTCTTTATCTCCATTCGCGACGGTAAATTAGCAGGAAGGCTTCGGACGGCTTTCTGTTGTGACGGGAACCCCGAGTGGTTCGGGGGCCGTCGGCGAGCGGCGGTCGGCGTGGATTTATGACCGTCGGCGGCACCTCTTCCTCGGGATAATAGCCCGGGAATTGGGGGGGGGGTCCGGCGCGAGAGGCACCACGCACGAGGTAGGGACCCCGTCTTCTATTGTCGGGGGCCTCACGCCTTTGAGCGGGGAATCAAACGGTACCAGCTTTTCATCAAAAGCCCTTCTTTCTATTGGCGATTTAGTGGAAAAAGAAAAGCTTTCTGTGTTATTTATTATCAGGAGGGAGGAGGTGTTGTGACGGGGGGGGAACATGGGGAGCCCCCCCACCCCCCGACTGTGGCGGCAGGCTTTGAGTTCTCAGTGTCTGGAATGGTCTCTTTGTTTCCCCGGTGAGAGTCCCGGGGACAATCAGGGACCCAGAGCGTATAGTGTGAACGCTGCATATGTTGACTTGTTTTCTCACCTTTGACAGGAGAGATGGGGGGCAGCACGGCCCACTGGCGAGTCTTCGGTCCGCCCGCCGGAGGGGTCGCTTCTCCTCCTCCCCTGGACCCCGACCGGTGAGCGGAGAATTGTGGACTCGGGCGGGACGACCACGTGGCAGAGGGGACGGCCGGCGGAGCAGCGTCCAGCGGCCATTCGACTGAAGGTTCGGTGCTTCCACATCCGGTGCCGCCGAGGATACTTTTGGATGAAATGGGAGGAAGCTGTACCGGTGTGTTGAACCGCCGATGCTCCGGGGTTGAGGAACATCCTGGACCCGAAGAAGTTCGTCTGGTTTCTTGATGATATTGAGGTGACGAGGGATGAACGTCTTCACTCTTGGCATCTGCAGGAAACACACAGAGACGAGACAACATGTAGGTTTGATGTCGGAATAACGACTGAAAGGCGCTTCTATATAAAATGTTAACCAGGGATTCCGAACGATGGTTCTGTGGACCATAAGCGTGTTGAAGAAACCATCAGGAGTGCTGTGGTAAACAATGTATTTCACACTTCAAGAAAACTATTTTCGATTTGAGACGAATACAAATGTACCCAGCGTCTTTTTCTCGAGGCAAAGATGCTAAAAACAAAAAAAAAAGCAAAAAGTAGTGGTTTGTGTCCACTACAAAAGAAATCCCACAACAAGTGTCTGATTCTTTAAAACAACAATGGCTGCGATCGTGTCCTTTGACGTTGTTTTCGTTTATGCTGAAGAATCTTTGATTGAAATGTGCCCTTGTTGTCAGATCTTCCCAAATGATTGTAGAGCGTAACATTAAATAAAAATACATTCTCGATATGATGTTCCAATGATTCATTCTCGCGATTCATTTGCACTAAAGTCAGGTTGTGAGAATAAATAATCAGGAAAAAGATGGTTGACGTGTACACAGTGTGTTACATTGTAAGTAGATTAAGACTTTTATTAAAAATTGATCGTTTTTATTTTTGTTTGGTGTCGTTTCATATTTCTATCGTAAAATACGTGCAATGAGTAGAAAATATTGGGAAAAGACATTTAATTTTTACCCATTTCTGTATGGTAGACAACAACTGGAAACTCATGTATTCCTTCATGGTAAAATCTAAATATCATAATTATACATCATCTTCTGCAGTGACTAGTGTATCACGAAATACACGTCTAACCATTGGTCAGTAGGAAACAAGTATTAAGTCAAAAACAAAACTATTTCAAGTAAAACTTTAGATTGTTTTAGAATCGCCTTAGAAAGAAAGATGGAAAAAAATAAACGGGACAAATGTAGGCTCTCATCACTGCGTCTGGTTCTGCTCGAGGATTCTGCCTGTTATGTTTTTAGCATTTTTTTAACTTTTATTATTACACTTAACGAAAATTTAAATTGGAAATTGGATATTTGTGCAAGTCTTGATTCTTCTCTGGTTCTGAAAAAACAATCAGATTGCTGGTAAAAATGTTTGATTAAAAAAAAAACATTTGCAATGACACCTATAACTTTAACTTAATTACTTTACTTACTTACTTACTTACTTCAATTCAGACGTTGAACAACAAGGAAGGAGAAAAAAATTGATTTATTCATCGTTTGTTTTGACATGTTGTCTTCTATAGTTGAAAGGTTTCCAGAATTAATTGTCACTAGAATTTGTTATTTTCGTTTAATAAGGCCTTAAAATTAATATGCTAAAACCCCCAAAAAAGTGCTAAAAAATGGAAATTCAATCAAGTGTAGGAACATCTGTCAATCTTCAGTGATTCAAAAATATGTATTTTCACGGATGTTGTTTCTTAAACAGGAAATGAGTCGACCATGATTTACCAGACGTGCTGCTTCCCTCGCCGCTGGCCAGGCTGGTGCTCCGGCTGAAGAGGCTGGATGTTGGACGACTGAAGTCCGAGAACGATGGCCGCCCGACACTAGAGGTCGGCGACCCGGACCCTTCGGTCTCATCAAGGCTCGTCTCGAGCCTCCAGTCCGGGTCATCTGACGGCTCGACTGGTGCGTTCAGGTTCGTCTTCTCTCGGTCGCGACGCATCACGTCTGAAGGAAGCGAGTCTGACGGAGACGCCTGGAAAAGCTTGTTCTGTCCTGGAACAGGTGGTTCTGGACCAGGTTGATTCTGAGGAGGTCGGTGAGGAGACGCGACGGGACTGGATTGTATTTCGTCCTCTAATTTCCTCTTTTGCTCATCATTTCTCGTTCTATTTTGAGCTGCATCGAAAAGTCCTGTTAAAGAAAAAGCAGAAACAATAAAATATATTTTAATTTAGATCATAGATCTTAACAATCTCATCAGCGCCATCACCATCTGGTTCTTTGCTGCAGCCACAATCAGTGTGTAGCTCAAAGAATATTTCTTTACAACAGATTTATCTATTGTTAATCTGATTAAATATCTTTAATTTCACAGAAAACTTTGGAGAAAAAGTTGTACACATTCATATAAACCTTACACCCAAGGAGCAAAACTTCAGCCCAGAATAACACAACTATAAGCACAATGTCAGCTGCACACTTTTTGCAAACGACTACACACAGTCAATTGAAAAACCATAAACACACTTGTATACATTACACACAGTAGCATATCATGATGTCAGTTTCTTGCAAATTCCAAAGCACTGACTTTCAAATGAACAAACTCATGATCTAATTGGTTAAACACAACACTCTCCATATAGTTATAGTGTCGATATGTTTGTAAGTAAGTAAGTCATTTGTAATTATAGAGCGCTTTTTTTCAGAGCCCGAGCTGGGGTGTAAGGCTGGATCAGATCACTGATATAAGGTCTGACCATGAATAGATCTGAAAGTAAGAACCAGAATTTTAAAGTTGATCCTGAAAGAAACTGGCAGCCAGTGAAGAGTTTTAAGGATCGGAGAAATGTGAGTTCTCCTACTTGAGCGGGTCAGGATTCAAGCTGCACAGTTTTGTATCAACTGCAGGCGAGACAGATCCTTCTTGTTAAGACATGAAAAACAAACTGTTACAATAGTCCAGACGAGAAGAAACAAACGCATGGATTACAAGATCCAGATCATGTTGTGACAACATTTTCCTAAGTTTAGAGATTTTTGTCAGATTAAAGAAACAGTTTCTGGTCAGTTTTCTGCAGTGTTGAACTAGAGACATGTCTTTATCAAATACAACACCCAGGTTTCTCAGGCTCAGTTTCACAGACTGACCTAAGTCATCCAAGTACTGACTCAACCCTGGAACCTTATACGTGTGTGTCCATGTGTGTGTGTATCCATATACATGTGTGTCTGTGTGTGTGTGTGTATCCATATGTGTGTGACCATAGATGTTTGTGTCCATATAGGTGTGTCTGTGTGTGTGTCCATATACAGTATGTGTGTGTCCATGTGTGTGTGTATCCATATACATGTGTGTCTGTGTGTCTGTGTGTGTGTGTGTGTATCCATATGTGTGTGACCATAGATGTTTGTGTCCATATAGGTGTGTCTGTGTGTGTGTGTCCATATACAGTATGTGTGTGTCCATGTGTTTGTGTATTCATATACGTGCATGTCCAAAGATGTTTGTGTCCAAATACGTGTGTGTCCATGTGTGTGTGTATCCATATAAATATGTGTCTGTGTGTGTGTGTGTATCCATATGTGTGTGACCATAGATATGTGTGTCCATATACTTACAGATACAAAATATCATCTTTATAAAGGTAGTGTATAGTTTTAACAAGAGTACTAATTGTGTGTATGGTTGTGCTTATTGTGTGTAGTGTTTTAATAAAACCAGGCCCTGTATTCAAAATCATGCTTAAGCCATTGAAAAAAACTGTAACAAACAGACAAGTAAATAAGTTCTTTACAAACCCCATGATGAGTGTGACCTGGTTTTCTGTGGGTGTAGGACGGTGCACCCCTACACTGTCCTAAAAATATGTTTGATTTTGTTGTTGTTGTTTTATTTTTCGACTCACCAAACAAAACCAGGTCACACTTATCATTCAATCTCGCCCTTCTCTTGTGAGGCAAACACTCGTGTCCCTGCTGGGTGGGTCGGTCCAGCAACAAAGGCAGCAAGAAGTCGCCCCCGCTGGACCAGCTGCCTGTTTCCCAACTTTCAAATATCTACAATAGGAACGTGGCACCATGTCAACAGAGAGCTCGAGATGGTGGTTTTATTTTTCTTATTCTCCAAAAAACAGAAAGAAAATATGTTTATTATGAGTAAGGACTATGACTTGACCCAACAGAGTGAAGACCTCAGCCAAGCAGCTCATAAACTTTTATTTGTTTGATCTGTCATTTGATTCTTTTCAAACTTCATTCCATCATTAACTGTAATATTCAGATGATTTAATTTAGGCGGCAGTAAAGTTTCATAAGCAACGCTAAAAATTGATAAAATTTGAAAAAATAAATATTGAAACAACCCAAAAACTTCAATCATTTGCTCATTTTACTTCTTAAATACTATCAACAATTCCAGACATAATGAAAAATTCAAAGTAGATCAATGTTCATGTTGGTGTTGCAACCTTTAATGATGACAGTGTTTAAGATAAGATAAGGGATAAAGATGATGGATGTCAGCAGTATGACTAAACTAAAATGGATTTTTTTCAATCAAAATTTGACACATACTTCCTGTTTGGTAGATATACATGTTGTTGGTCTGCTTAAAGATTTCAGCTTCTTGTGTGATTGAGTTTGACCTTAACTCTCCTACATGACCTTAAAGTACAATATCTCACCAGAGAAGAAGTCGATTTTTTCTATTTATCACAGAATAGAGTCTTTATCGTCTGACAGCTTCCTCTTTTAAACAACTTATTTGCTTAAATATTATAACAAGTGACATTTTTTTCTTTTAAAGTGAATTCTAAAGTGGGTCCTGGACAAGAAATAGTAAAAAAAAAAAAAAGTAATTTGTGGCCTTGAAATACATCCAATTTTTGAATATGTATTTTGGAATCCTATCGCAATTTGACTTGTAACCACAATAAAAACCTTCAATAAATAAATAAAGAAGAAAGAAAATGGAAAGTGTGATTCTGCAGTCGCTTCACAATAAGAATCTCCAAAATAACCTGGTAAAAATGAGAATTCCTAGAGCAGGGAATTGAACCAGCGTTCTTTATATCAAGATCCGTGTCCTCTACCGATGGAGCTTTACACAATACATATGTATATGTCACAGTACAGATTGGAATCCAGTACGATCTGGAATCCTACTAGTACAGATTGGAATTCTACTACTAAACTGGGATCTTAATATTGATATGGTTTAGGGTTTAATTACATCCAAATAACATTTTGATATAATCCGAATTTCTCCTATTAGAATTGGAGATTGTCCTGGTAGAATTCCCATTTGTCCTCGGACAGATTGGAATTCCAATATTCAGATCTATGGCGTTTTATTTGTGCCTATTTGTTGAGCGTGCAGTTCGAAATTTTGAGCACCTGAGAACATGTTTTGCGCGCACGTAAGTGACAGTTTGCATGTCGTTTTCACTCCAGCAAAAAATAAAGTGGTTTGAGCAAACAAAAATCTCCTTTACGTTCAATAAATCTCATTTTGCGAATGCTTCGCTGTACGAGTGCTCAACTTCATCATCAAAGAGCCAACCAATCACATAGACCGGAGAGAGAGCTTGCTTCTGATTGGCTGTTTGGTTTCATGAACAACAGGAAGAAGCAAACGTGCAAACTATTGTTCATTCTACATTTTTTTACTTTTTTCTCGCCGGCTGAAGTGAGAGGTTTAATGTTCGGAACACATCTGAATGCGACACTTTTCCCCGGCACGTTGTTGTCGTATGACAAACCAAACAGGCCAATCAGAAACAAGCTTTCTCCGGTCTCTGTGATTGGATGTCATTTAAAAAATAAACAAAATAAAAGGTTTTTTATATGGAAAAAGTTATGGATGCAGAAAAAAATAGGAACACACGCAGTTCACGTTCATGTGTGTGTGTGTGTGTGTGTGTGTGTGTGTGTGTGTGTGTGTGTGTGTGTGTGTGTGTGTGTGTGTGTGTAGGGGGCATGGGGGGTCCAGAGGAGTCAGTACAGAAGCATAAAGAAAACACATTTCTGCACTGCTTCTAATACAATGGCCTGTCATGCCCATCTGTTGCACACACACACACACACACACACACACACACACACACACACACATGAACGTGAACTGTGTGTGTCCATATGAGTGACATGTGTCGGGGTGAAGACCCACAGCGTCCAGCCCAGCACGTTTCTTCTCTACAGTGATTGTGAGGCGGACGAGCATATGGTGGAATAATTAGTATTTGAGAAGCGTCCCCTCCTCTGTGGCCCCCCCGCTGAGAAGGTGAGAAAAAAATGCCTTCACATCAGAGGCGGGAGCTGAAAGGAACCGCGGGTCCAGTCTTTTTCTACCGCCCCCGCCCCCCTAGCGTTCCACCAGAAGGGCGGCGCTGTAGGTACTTCCTTACGAGACAAACACAATCACAGTAGGAGATTAAGAGCAAAAACCACGTGTTTGGTGGTGTTCTCCTCAGGAATGGGGGGGCATGAAAACATTTTTTAATGAGAGGAGTCAAAAAGAGTCAACCCCCCCCTCCCCCCACACACACACACACACCCCCAACGTTTGATATCACAGATGAGGTGAAAAGCAACAGGTGTTGTGTCGTCCGGTCTCACCCTCCAGTGTTGGGGGTCTCCTAGAGAGCGTGGTTCCACATCCCAGCCCGGGAGGAGGAGGGTCCGGTCTGGAGGTCGGGGCCAGACAGCAGGGAGGCGCGAGGCCGCCCCGGTGGGCTTTCATGTGGGACAGGAACCGCGGGCACAAGGACGGAGGGTGAGTCGGACTCACATGTTTCTGCGAAAAGAACGAAAAAAATGAATTTTCATGAACAGAACGTTCAAACTGGTGAGTAAATTGTTTTTTAATGATGGTTTGAGATGTTTAGATTTCATCCTTTATGTAACAGATACTATATATATTTATTTATTAATACTTTCTCTTTCAGAAAATTGCATGTTAAGTGTATATATAACAATATTTCATGTACTGTTAGAATAAAGGAATATCTTATATTATCTTAATTTAAACAACTCAAAAGAGATTTGAGGATAATTGACCATGTTTATATGGATATCCTGAATTATTTTGTGTTCGTTTGGATTTTTAATATATACTTGTATAAGAAAATGCCCCGGTCCACTCAAAAAGCTTTGTTTTTTCTGGAGCTAAATTTTTTTTTTTTTTGACCATAACCACGCCCACTCTGCTGTGATTGGTCAAGCATCAAGGTTTGTCACATAGTGTTAACAATCCTGGAAGTTTCCACCTCCGTGGAACTCGTTGTATAAACAAAGCGGGCGTGATTACAGCTGGCCGAAGGAGGAGTGAAGCCATTATTACGCCATAATGGAATCCGCTCTTCGTTTGCAGAGATTTCATTAATAGTGACATACTGTGTTTCTGTCAGAATTATTTTGCGGAAAATTTATTTTTCTATTGTCACAGAATTTTTGTCTTGTTTAGCCAGGTTAAGTTCAGGGCTATGTTGTCTGTATTTGGATGCTGCAAACTACTGATCACTCATTCGACTCTACAAAGCAGTTGACTTTTAGCAAAAAAATAAAAATGAAAACAAAATCATGAAAAGAAAACAAAAGAGAAACAAAGCACAAATGTTTGTGTTGGTCTTCAGTCTGTTTGCTTCTGTTTGTATTAGAACTGATGGCATCACTAATCCTGGTCACTGTTGAATTCACTTAACCCTTGTGTAGTTTCTGGGTCAAGGTGACCCAGAGGCCCGAAAACAAATGCGGTTGTGGTATCACTTGTGTTATCTCAGGGTCAGGGTGACCTGGTGGCCCAAACACAAATGTGTTTGTGGTATCCCTTGTGTTATCTCTTGGTCAAGGTGAACGACCTCCCTGGCTTCCATCAATACATATTCAGTGGTTGAGGTCGTTCACTTTGACCCAGAGACAAGGGTTAGGTAAACATTATAAAGTCCGGGTCACTTTTACATTTTTTACCAGCTTTGATTCTAATTCCTACTCAGGGTGAAGGTCTTTGAAGAATGTATTTGACCCTAAAACTTCCACAACCTACCAGATAAATATATTTGACTTTAAAAATCCTTCATTTGGATTCATGCACATGACGAATATAATGTTAATATGACATTGAAGGATCAAAGGACACAGACAAAGGCATCTTCATGTAACAGCAAGGATTAAAAAACAAACCAAACAACTTAAATGAGCGAATGAAGTAAATATTTTGTTTAGAAAACTGTTCTTCTCACTACTCCTTTTCACAATTATTTCAATTTCTTAAATTATTAATCTAAAAAATATCTTGTTTGATCGGCTGAAGATTAGAACTCTTAAGTAATTGTTATTTAAAAGTGCATGTCTATAAATAACGTTAATCAGAAATAATATCTCTATTTATTTTAGTATTTATTTAGAATAATATCTAATATCTAGGGAATCAAAAAAAGCAACCGCAGCACATATATAACATATAATGTAATGGATTAAAAAAATAATTCATTAGATAAAACATAATTCATAAAAAAAAACCTTCAGGTTTCAGCACCACTGTTGCTTCTCACATAAAGCAAGCTCTCTTTAGCGCCCTCTAGTGTCGATATATAGGATGGCAAAAAACCTCAGTGATCATCACCAGATATTTAATGCCTGATTTAAATGACAAAACTCAAGAGATCAGTCTCACGTAGAGAGACAAGATAAAAGACGAGATAACTCTCGAATATTGAGATTGTTTCCTGCGGCTCCGTCAGTTCAGAGGTCGTTCAAGTTCAACTCTGGCCATCACACCTGATGAGTGTTGTTGTGACACAAACACACACTGATCCAGACTTAGAGGGAGTAGAAAACTCTCCACAAAGATGAGCCGCGACAGCCTCACAAGTTGCCAGGGGGGAGTCAAAATGGGGGAGTACGCTGGGGTCACTGTCTGCGACTCACACCGGGAGGATCAGGTTCTAAATCCTAAGCATCTCCACTGAGTCCCTGCTCTCAGATCTGGAGGCTTTAAAGATTTCCATTCTTGAGATGTAAAGAGGGAGAAATGAGGTGGAAAGAGTCGGGCGTAGAACCCGCAACCCTCCCTCCCGCTCGCCCCGCGGCCTCCTCATTACCTGTCACTCCCGACCAGGCTGGAGCTAAGACCGGCTTTTGTGAGGCCAGACTCGGAGACCCGAGCACGACTGGACTTGTTCTCTCATCTTTGTTACGCACTTCTACACTCCATGTGTGGCAGATGTTTACACACCAAACACACTTGTCGTCCTTTGACGTCGTACAGTATTTCTCCGTTTACTTCAGAAACATGACAGTTAAACTCAAAGTATTTTTAAACTCCTTTGAAGGTCAAATGTAAGTAAGTAAGTAAGTAAGTAAGTAATATTTATTTATATAGCGCTTTTCGAGACCAGGGTCACAAAGCACTTAAACAATCAAAACAATACTCAAAAAGTACATACTTTAAAGATCAAGATAATACTGAGAACAACACAGGAGTTCGAGAAATTCAAGGAAAAGCCTGAACAAATAGAAACGTCTTAAGATGTTTCTTAAAGGAGTCAGTAGATCCATCAAGCGCAAAGAGAGAGGAAGATCGTTCCAAAGCTTAGGAGCAACAGCCTGAAAAGATTTCTCTCCTCTGGTCCTGAACCGTGTTCAGGAACCATCAGTAGATTCTGATCCACAGACCTCAGAGCCCGAGCTGGGGTGTAAGGCTGGATCAGATCACTGATTTAAGGAGGAGTCTGACCATGAATAGATCTGAAAGTAAGAACCAGAATTTTAAAGTTGATCCTGAAAGAAACTGGAAGTCTCCAAACATAAAGTTTTCCTCCAAATTAATACTTGTTTTCTCTACGTCTTTCCTCTGGATATTTCCACTTCCTGTCTGTCTTCACACACCTTCATTCCTTTCCAGCTTCTCCTCCACTTTCTGACTATAATTACTATATAATTTACAAACATCATAGACCAACAGTCAAAGTTTGTTGCATTTTTTTTCTTTACATTCGTTTTGAATATGAGGAAACGTGTTTTCAATGTATAAATATAAATATATACATAGGAAAAAAAAGGTTTAGAATTTTGAAAAAAAAAAAAAGTTTTTCATGCGGAAAAAAATGTATATAAATGTTTTTTAAAAAGTTATGAAGGTAGAAAATCGTAATTAGGAAAATAAAGTGGAAAACAAGTCTTAAACTTGGAGGAAAAGTTTTCAATATAGAAAAAAAAAGTTTTGAATTCAAAAATAGAGTTATAAAGGGTTTTGAATGTGGTAAAAAAAAAAAAAAAAAGCTTTGAACAAGGTTTGAATTTAGAAAAAAGCTTGAATAAAAAGTTTTTTAAATCGAAATAAAATATTGAATGTAGAAAGAAGTTGTGAAAACAAAAAAAAACAAGGATGACATTATTTGAATGCATGAAAAAGTTTTCAATCTAGAAAATGTTGTGTGGAAAGAAAAGTTATTAATTTAAGTTTTAAATGAATAAAAAAAGTCATGAATGTCAAAATAAACTAATGAATGTAGAAAAAAGTTATGGATGTAAAAAAGTAATGAGGAAAATAAAGTTTTGAATGTGTGAAAAAAGGAGGGAAGTAAGACTTGAGCATTGGGTAAAGTCATATACGTGGAGAAGAACAATATGGAAAACAAATGTTTTGAACAAAAAAAAGTCAAGAATGTGAAAAAAACACTATGAGGAAAATAAAGTTTTGAATGTGCAAAAAAAGTTATTAATTTGGAAAAAAAGTCAAGAATATGAAAAGAATGTAGGACATGATTGTAGAAAGTAAACTTGTTCATTTTATGGGAAAAGTGAATTGAATTTATATAAATAGGTATGAATGTTAAAATTAATGAATCGGGGAAATAATAGGGAAAAGGTCATGAATGTTAAAAAAAAAATCGGAAAATTTGATTTAAAAAAAGGGTTTTAAAGAAGGGGAAAAAAGGTAGAAAAAGAACTCAACGTGGAAAAGGTTATTAGGGAAATTAAGTTTTGAATGTTTTTAATGAGGGAAAATAAAAATTTGAATGTGGAAAAAAGTTAATAATTTAGAAAACAATGGTTTTGAGAGCAAAATAATAAATTGAACATGGAAAGAAGTGAGAAATGTAAAAAAAAAACACAATGACAAAATACAGTTTTTAATGTGAAAAAAGTATGAATGTAGAAAGAAAACTTGCGTTTTTTTGGGCCGGGAAGTTGGGAAGCTTATGTATAAAAAAAAAAGTTGTCAATGTGGAAAAAAGTTAAGAATATAGAAAGAAAAAGTCACAAATTTGGAAAAGGAATGAACGTAGAAAGTAGTTATTTGGGGGAAGAGTAGCGTACGCATAAAAAAAGTTGTCGATGTGGGAAAAGTTAAGAATATGGAAAGAAAAAGTCACGAATGTGGAAAAATAATGAACGTAGGAAGTCATTATTTGGGGGGAAAAGTAGCGTATGTATAAAAAAAGTTGTCAATGTGGGAAAAAGGTGATAAAAATCTAAATAAATGTAATTTAAAAAACAGGTTTGTAGCAACAGAACGGTCTCTCTACGGTGGCTGAACATAAGTGTGTTGTTGTGTGTTATATACAAACCATATTTTGATCAATAGTTTGAGTAAATGCTAATAAAAACATCGATTCTAACGTCAGCCTCCACATGTGAATCATCAGGAGGTAAAATTCAGTTTTCGATGACACACCGAAAACCCTTGTGTGGGCTCGCTCTCGGACCACCGCAGACCCCCAGGAAACAGGAGTGACCTCCTGGCGTCGGCCCCCGACCCACACACTACTGTCCTCACGCAGCCAGAAGCAGCTTAATGTCATTACGGCGCCTGTTCGGAGACATGCGGGTCCTGCTGCTCCCTGCATGTAGGAAGTCTATTAGTTTGTCGCTGGTCCAGATGGTCCACGGGCTTGCGTGCGCTCCTTCACCTCCGCGCTCGCCCCGATGCTAACATGGGCGACGCTTAATGGCGCTGCCTCCCAGTGAACCCCGCGGGACAGAAGCGTGTCTGTGACCCCCGAACAGAGAGTCCTTTTTCAGAGACCCCGCACAAGAGCGCCAGGCTCGGGCTCTAACAAGGTTAAACCCCTGGAGAAGAGCGACTTTTTAAATCATGGAGATTTGTGTTTTTCTGTGGGGTGTAATTAGCTTTGCTGGGGGGGCCAGGATGGGGGGGGTCGAGGTGCTGGCAGCGACAGTGGGGCGCATTGTGGAGTCCGGCGGATTCAGCGAGCTAAATCTGATTATCAGCTCGTGTCAGAAGCCAGGCTCAGATGCAGCTTAGCGTTCACTTTCTTTTTTCTTTTTTTTTTTTTCTTCTCTGATGGAGAGACAATGAGCCTGTTGGTCGGCCCACGCAGACCCCAGAGGGCCCGACAACACTCCCGTGCCCCCCCATCACGACTTTACTACACACAACAGACTGACGTCCACTTCACATTACACACAGCAGTGACAGGAAGTGTTTCTGACCCTTTAGTTTTAGGAAACAACACGATCACACTCGTGCAGGAGCAACACAATCGTGGAGGTTACACACTGACATGAAGAGCAACACAATCGTGAATGTTACACACTCACACGAGTAGCAACACAATCGTGAATGTTACACACTGACACGAGGAGCAAAACAATCGTGGAGGTTACACACTGACACGAGGAGCAACACAATCATGAAGGTTACACACTGACACGAGGAGCAACACAATCGTGGAGTTTACACACTGACACGAGGAGCAACACAATCGTGGAGGTTACACACTGACACGAGGAGCAACACAATCATGAAGGTTACACACTGACACGAGGAGCAACACAATCGTGGAGGTTACACACTGACACGAGGAGCAACACAATGTTACACACTGACACGAGGAGCAACACAATGTTACACACTGACACGAGGAGCAACACAATGTTACACACTGACACGAGGAGCAACACAATGTTACACACTGACACGAGGAGCAACACAATGTTACACACTGACACGAGGAGCAACACACTCGTGGAGGTTACACACTGACACGAGGAGCAACACAATGTTACACACTGACACGAGGAGCAACACAATGTTACACACTGACACGAGGAGCAACACAATGTTACACACTGACACGAGGAGCAACACAATGTTACACACTGACACGAGGAGCAACACAATGTTACACACTGACACGAGGAGCAACACAATGTTACACACTGACACGAGGAGCAACACAATGTTACACACTGACACGAGGAACAACACAATCATAAATGTTACACACTGACACGAGGAGCAACACAATGTTACACACTGACACGAGGAACAACACAATGTTACACACTGACACGAAGAGCAACACAATGTTACACACTGACACGAGGTACAACACAATGTTACACACTGACACGAGGTACAACACAATGTTACACACTGACACGAGGAGCAACACAATGTTACACACTGACACGAGGAGCAACACAATGTTGCACACTGACACGAAGAGCAACACAATGTTACACACTGACACGAGGAGCAACACAATGTTACACACTGACACGAGGAACAACACAATGTTACACACTGACATGAGGAACAACACAATGTTACACACTGACACGAGGAGCAACACAATGTTACACACTGACACGAGGAACAACACAATGTTACACACTGACACGAGGAGCAACACAATGTTACACACTGACACGAGGAGCAACACAATGTTACACACTGACACGAGGTACAACACAATGTTACACACTGACACGAGGAGCAACACAATGTTACACACTGACACGCACCAATAATAGGGTCAAACATTCCTAACGCATGTAAAAACACTGACAGACTCAACTTGAACTTGTATCAAAAGGTCACGGGGTCACGTGTTGTGTTCAGGCACCTGTGCGTTCACACCCGTCTCTAGGGTGACCCGGGGCGACCACGCAGCGGTTCTGACACGTACATAAAAAGCCAGTCTCCGGGTCAACAGCCTCTCGTGGACGCACACTCACACACACACACACACACACACACACACACACACACACACACACACACACACACACTCACACACACACACACACACACACACAATCTGATTTACGTCTGCAGTGAAGACGGAGAAGAAAGAGTGAAGGCGGCGAGGATGTAAATGAGGCTGTAAGCACCAGCCGCGCTCTTTGTCTGGAAACTTTTACTTGTTTGTTTAACCACACAATTCTGCCGTCGCCACGGCAACGAGCGGCGTTAACCCTGGAGTACACAGACCCGGAGAAGAAGGTCCAGAGTTGAGCTGGACAAAAGAAAGTGTCGCGACGTGTTGTTAGAACATATATAAATATATGTGTTCATGTTATATGATGAAGCAACAGTACGACGCCTTTAGGATTTTTACTGATTTTACTGTATTTTGACAAGAATTAATAAAGTTTTTTAAGACTTAAACACAGGTTCAGAACTTCATGTAAAGTCTCTTTTATTACTGAAATATATACTTAATTACTTATAGAAGAATTAGAAGAATCAGTACAAGTTTATTGAGGGGACAGAGTGAACTAGTTGATTATAGTTTAAATTAGTTTCATTATAGTTTAAATAGTTTGATTATAGTTGAAATAGTTGAAATAGTTGATTATAGTTGAAAATTGTTTGATTATAGTTTAAATAGTTTGATAATAGTTTAAATAGTTGGATTATAGTTTAAAATAGTTTGATTATAGTTTAAATAGTTTGATTATAGTTCAAAATAGTTTGATTATAGTTTAAATAGTTTGATTATAGTTAAAGATTGTTTGATTATAGTTGAAAATACTTTGATTATAGTTGAAAATTGTTTGATTTTAGTTGAATATTGTTTGATTATAGTTAAAAATTGTTTGATTATAGTTGAAAATTGTTTGATTATATTTGAAATAGTTTTATTATAGTTGAAAATTTTGATTATAGTTGAGATTACTTTGATTATAGTTGAAACTTGTTCAATGTAGTTGAAAATAGTTTGATTATAGTTGAAAATAGTTTGATTATAGTTTAAAAATGTTTAATTGTAGTTGAAAATTGTTTGATTATAGTTGAAATTGTTTGATTATAGTTGAAAATACTTTGATTATAGTTAACATTTGTTTTATTACAGTTGAAAATTGTTTGATTATAGTTTAAAAATACTTTGATTATAGTTGAAAATTGTTCGATTACAGTTAAAAAATACTTTGATTATAGTTGAAATTTCTTTGATTATAGTTGAAAATTGTTTGATTATTTTTTAAAATAGTTCAATTACGGTTAAAATATGTTCGATTACAGTTAAAAATTGTTCGATTACAGTTAAAAATGGTTCGATTACAGTTAAAATTTGTTCGATTACATTTAAAATTTGTTCGATTACAGTTAAAATTTGTTCGATTACAGTTAAAAATTGTTCGATTACAGTTGAAAATTGTTTGATTACAGTTGAAAATTGTTTGATTACAGTTGAAAATTGTTAAACACAGGGTCAGAACTCCATTTAAAGCCTCTTTTGTTACTCAGATATACACTTAAGAATTGGTGGAATCAGAACATCCAAGTTTACTGAGGTGACGAAGTGAACTAGAAAAGCACTTTGACAACACATACCTCTGCCAAGCACCCATATTAGCATTTATATTGCCCAATATTACTTTTTTTTTAGCCATGACTGAAGTGACGAGATGAGTGAAAGGGACAAAAGATGGCAGTAGCTATCGGGAACTTGCATAACACACACTATAGAATGGGAAAAGAAAATACCAAATATCAAACAGAGGGAGGTCTGGGTCACTTTCAACGATACACAACCTTGGATAGGTCTTGATGAAAAAGCTTAATTTGTGTCAATATTATCATCCAAACTGCATGTAAAAGGCTAGGGTTAAAGGTTAACATGCTACACATACAGGAAGTACTCGTGGTAAACATCACGACACTTCCTGTCTACTGTCTACACTGGGAAGTGCAGAGAATGAGTGAATTTTGGGGGAACTAACCCAAAGACGAAAAGAACTATCTATATTTTTGGAGCGGAAAGAAGAGCAAACTTTTCTTTCTTTAGAAACTTTTCCAGGCAAACGTGAAACATTTTAAACAATGAAGGAATCCACCTAGTGGCTAAACTAAAGAACTACAGTTATAAACATGAACTAAGGAAAGAATATTCACTTTGCTGAACCAGAGTCAATGAATTAAGTCAGCAAAATGAAACTGTGAGTAAATGCAACAAAATATACACATTTCACGACATACAAATATCTCGAGATACTGATTTTTTAAGATGAAAAAAACTTACATTAATGTCAACTTTATTTATTTTCCATATTTTGCACCGTGGATGGTTTATATGTCTGCATTATATACAGCATGTCTGCGTACATTTTCAGTAGTTTACAGGTTTATTTTAGGAGTAATCTTGACTGAAACAAGCGCCTTGACTAGTCATAATCTAATGATACTTTTGAAAAAAGTGCATTTTTTATCAAAACTAAACACATTGTACACATACAGAAATATTCAACAGTATGAAGGACGATACATTTATAAATACATTTATGCATAAATAAATGTACAAAAAAAGGTATAAATACGTAACAGAATTGATAAATACGTAAGAAAATTAATAAATGTATAAATAAATGTTTGGATGAATATCGATATGTCAAAACATCAAAATAAAATACTAGATACAATTTATACATTTTTACATTTATTTATACATGTATCCATTTTGTCTTCTATTTATTAAAGTATTTATACATTTTGACATTTTATCATTTTGACATTTCGTTTTCCATATGCAAATTAAGTGGGCGGGTCAAACATCAGTCAAAGGCAGTGATTGGTTACAGCCTTGGATCAACTACCACCGCCTTGAGAGCATCACATGTTCCTCCCACGTTCATCTTAGCTTCACGGCTAACTTTGGATAATCCTGCGAAGATGGACCAAGTGTCCATGCTATTGCTAATGATTTATGATCTGATATAGATGTGAATTAAATAAGATCAAAGTCCAGTGGGTCATTTAGGAATTTAAATTAGAAGTCATCTATTTATTTTGACATCTTGACATTTATCCAGACATGTATTTATACATTTTGTTATGTATTTATACATTTATTTATACATAATTCATTTATCAACCAATGTATTATTTCGACCACCGTGATAATAGATCGTGACAGAGCAGACGAGAAGAGAACGAAACCTTAACGGCTTCTAAACAGTCGCGCACAGAACAAAAAAAAGACAATGCTGCGACTCACTGTATTGTGACTGCGTCCTCTTTCCCACAAGATGGCCTTGGTGACCAGGAACGAGTCCGCCGGCCTCTGCAAAGACACAGGAAACGAACGGTGACAACCGTGAACAACATGTTCACACTTTTCCCCAACTTGAGATCCATCAAAATTAAAGAGCCATTTGTCAATTCAAGGGACTCGGAGATGGGTTCTTGGGGGACAATGACTGGCGGGAACAAATGTGGAGTCCCTGCTGTCGGAACCTGGACCAGTGTTTTAATGACGAATCAGTCTTGATTCTCGGACCTGCTGTGACACGCGGGTGAATAAAAGACCCGGGAGAGAGACACTTCTTGCTGCCATCTGTTGAGTTTGTCTTCTCTGTGTATCATTTATGGACGGGGTACGGTGGTCTTCACCCACAGAGCAGGGGCCACAGTGTTAAGTCATCCATCACCGACGACACGTCACCAGCAGTCGACACCGTGAGTCTTTCTTCTTCTCTTGTGCCACCAGTGGCAGCTCCCAGAATCCATCCCCTCCAGGGGTGCGAGGCAGAAGACCCTCCCAGGATTCACCTCTCATTGAAGGTCTGTAACCCCTTGAAGGGGGGGGGGGGAGTGGGTGACAGTAGGGAAGAGGGTCCCGCGGGGGGCAAAAGGTGCTTAATGTGCATTAATGTATCTTTTCATTTAGTGCTGGCTTGGATGAAAGAGAATCCTTTCAGTGCCACCAGGAGAGGCTAGAGGGCAGCAGAGCTCATTGTCTGACTGGATGAACTGTATCAACCACAGACAAATACCAACGAAGAAACAAGAGCTCAACCGTTGTCTACTGAAAACATATGGAGAAACTCAATCTATGGTTGTTTATTTCCTTAAACGTTTACTACTTGTGTCGGACTCTGGGGATATTCTACCTATCACAATACAGTGGCAACAATGTATTTTGATATATTACAATACTGTAGAGGCAAAGATATAGTTGTAGTATTATCCAAGTACTTGAATCCGGCGTAAGTGCATGAATTTTAAAGGCGTAAAACACATTTAGACAATCTGGAATGTAGAGAAGACAAAGAGTTTGCCATCAAGAAAACGACCAGGATGAAAAACACATTCTTAAGTTTCTTAAATTTGGGCACATACAATTTTGAAAACAGATTTTTTTTAAATAACATTTATTTGGTACGTGCAATAGGAGTGTAATGTCAATTATCTGGCGATACCATACTTATCACGGGGCTGATACATTATAGAATATATAGATAGACTTTATTAATCCCTCTGGAGATCTCTCTCTGGAAATTGTATTGCGATACTGTAGAAACAAGGATAGATTATTGTCGAGTACTTGACTCTGGTGTTGTGATACTGTAGTAACACAGATATATTTATAGGATTGTCCGAGTACTTGACTCTGGAGTTGCAGAATTTACAGACCACATGACTCCTGATGAAGTCGTAACTGTTTTTATCTGTTTTGAAACCAAAATATGTCCAAACATCAGCTTTAAAAGCTGCGGGAGGCGACTGTATCCTCTCGTCCTCAGTCATCCCTGGGGATCTCGTTGTTGACCCCAATGACAAGTAGAACAAATATTAGAATTTAGGTTGTAAATTAAGGGAAGTATTTTAAATTTTAAAGTCTTATTAAATAATAATTCTAAAGTTTAGGTCAATTTGCCTGAATCTATAAATATGTGTTTAAAGATAAGAGTATTGATGTCTACAATAATACGTACAGTTTAAATAATAGTAAAACTAATGTCGAAGGAAAGAAATTTGTTTGGGGAAAATAAAACACGGATATTATTACGATAAATCAAGCCTCAAAAAGAAAAAATACATCATCAGAGTCTTACTTCCTGTTAAAGACTGTTTGGCAAACATACTTTTTGTCAGTGATTTATAGCATTAAGTAAGTATTTTGTGTGATTGACACGTCTACACGTCTTGTTTAGGTCAACAGTGATCATCGATAAAAGTGGGGTGTCGTTTAAAAGAAAATAAACATTTAGATTGAGATGAATTTGCTCCTTTTCTACCTCCTTGATAAAGGTTATAATTTTAGAACAGTAAAGATCAAAACCATTTTTAATGGATTTTCTTAATAAAAATAATTCCAGACTTAGATCCAGGAACATGATCCTTCCATAACATCTGCACACTTGCTAAGGAACATTTTGACTCATTATTTAAGATGAAAAATCCTAGTATATATACATATATATATATATATATATATTGTTTAAAAAATAATCTTATGAATATTATCCGTTTATATTTTATATTATATTATATAACTAAGTGGACAAACTATCAATATTATTAGTTCGTCCACTTATTTCTATAATGACATGTGTCGATGAGATGAAGGACAAAAGATAAAAAGGATAAATAAATCAGCCGGTTGAGCTTCTGATGTCAGAATGTGACCCTTTCGATGCGAACAGACGTCTTAATCCGATACAGTTCAGCTAAAGTGATTGCTGCCTCTATTTTCCGTGTTCAATCACATGATGAGATTAAGGAGATTCCCAGCAGATGGTTTTTCGATTTGATTTCTCCTTTTTTTTCCATTGAAATGTCATCTAAGAAGGAGATGGGTGTGGGGGGGGGGGGGGGGAGTTAGGGGGGCCTTCCTGCAGGCGTGGGATGTCAGTGGACAGAAGGGGGGCTGCAGTGCCATCGGGCGCCAGCAGGGGGTCCAGTGACCTGCTTTATCAATAATTAGAAGCTGGAAAACAGAGAGGGATCGAATTACCAATTTTAAAGCTAATCGCCAAAGTGGTCTTAGCTTGATCCTTCTTCCCACTCCGCTTTCCTCCCGTGATTCCTGCCTCCATCTGTCCTCCTCAGGGGAGTCTTTCTCGTCTCTGCTCTTCACGCTTATTCACTTACACCTGATTACTCTGCGACGCCGCCGCTCGCCGCGCATTAATAGACATTTAGTCGGCCTGAAGCCAACTGGACTCAACGCAGACGTTCACTCCTGATAGAGGAGATTCATTTATACAAAGTTTTGAAAGTGTTCAAAGATGGTCTTTAAACAGTAGAGAAAACTTCTTAAACAAGTCGTACAGCCCGAGGTTTACAGCTCAATTATATGTTTAAGAGCTTAAACAAGAAATCCTTCTTATTGACCATCACTTTTTCATGAGATTCTGCTACTGCAAGAGGACAAAATATTTGAGCCCTTTTGGTTGCAAACAAGCTTTATATTCACTGTCCCTAACCTGGAGTATCAGATTATCATCACATTCCTTTCCTTCAAACTCTACTTTACTGGCGTCTCTGTATAATTGATGATATCAGTAATATTTGTATTGTATAACAATAACATATTAACTTAACTTATTAAGACCAACATCTTCATAGGTCAACAAATGTTTTCATGTCTTAACAAGAAGGATCTGTCTCGCCTGCAGTTGATTCAGAACTCTGCAGCGAGAATTCTAACCTGCTCTAGTAGAAGAACTCACATTTCTCTGATCCTTAAACCTCTTCACTGGCTTCCAGTTTCTTTCAGGATCAACTTTAAAATTCTGGTTCTTACTTTCAGATCTATTCATGGTCAGGCTCCTCCTTACATCACTGATCTGATCCAGCCTTACACCCCAGCTCGGGCTCTGAGGTCTGTGGATCAGAATCTACTGATGGTTCCTGAACACGGTTCAGGACCAGAGGAGAGAAATCCTTCCAGACTGTTGCTCCTAAGCTTTGGAACGATCTTCTTCTCCCTCTGTGTTTGATGATCTACTGACTCCTTTAAGAAACATCTTAAGACGTTTCTATTTGTTCAGGCTTTTCCTTGATTTTCTGTAACTCCTGTGTTGTTCTCAGTATTATCTTGATCTTTAAAGTATATACTTTTTTGAGTATTGTTTTGATTGTTAAAGCGCTTTGTGACCCTGGTCTGGAAAAGAGCTATATAAATAAATATTACTTACTTACTTACTTACAAATCAACGAGAGCAGAAATCCACTTTAATTTTAAGAAAACCATTCGGACAGGCCACATAAAGTGATTTGGACGGGCTATATTTGGCCCCCGGGCCATGAGTTTGATGGATGTGTTCTAAAGATTGAGCATGATTGACAGAAATCACCATTGCAGTTTTTCAGCAGGAGATTAAACTATGATAACATCCGATATCAAAAAAAACATTTAACCCTTGTGTTATCTCAGGGTCAGGGTGACCCGAAGGCCCGAAAACAAATGTGTTTGTGGTATCCCTTGTGTTGTGTCTGGGTCAAGGTGAACGACCTTTACCACTCCATATGGAAGCCGGTCGTTCACCTTGACCCAAAAATGACAAAGAATAAAAACAATTAAATTAGTATTTGGGCCTTCGGGTTGAAGGACCTTGACCCCCGAGATTACACAAAGATTAATGTAATTGTTTTATTTGTTATAGTGTACTTAACTACTTGTGTAAACCGACTTTTGGCCCACCATGCTTTAACGGAAGACAAAAAATGACGTCTATAGTTTTATGGGTAATTTTAGTTAAAAGCTTTGTTGGCGATATCTGCTGACAGAGAAAAGGATCATGGAATCGATGATGCGGCCGCTACACTTCTGGGAGGATAGACTTCACAAAAAACACTTCTTTAAAGTCATCTTTCGAGGCATTTTTAGAAATTTTGATAAAGATAACAAAAGCAGCTCATTGGGTTTTTGTGATTGAGTTCCAAATAAATGTATTCACATTTTAGTTCAGGCATGTCCAAAGATGGGCTGGATGCCATTTATTGCATTTAAGTAGATTTTATTTGTTCTCTCTCTGTTTCAAACTTTATTATCTAACCGAAGAATGTGAAATACATTGTC
The DNA here is from genome assembly GCF_982586985.1 of Callionymus lyra. NCBI lineage: Eukaryota > Metazoa > Chordata > Actinopteri > Syngnathiformes > Callionymidae > Callionymus > Callionymus lyra. The sequence continues at coordinate 14,433,945 of NC_141820.1, forward strand.
TAAAATCAAAACTAGAACTTGTATATGTCAAGTAAGCTCTTTATGACAAGATATGTTGAATGTAAACAAAGTTAAGCTGTTAATGCTAATTCCAAAATACTCATCTGGATCAATGAGGCTTCATGAAACAGTTGATGAGGTATCATGATACAGTGTCTTCATTTTGAAAGACCACTAGATGTCACTCTCTGTTTGAAAATGATGCCAGGTTTAATTGATTTAGTAGATCAGAATCAAATATTATAAAGCAGAGAGTGACATCTAGTGGTCTTTCAAAATGAAGACACTGTATCATGATACCTCATCAATTGTTTCATGAAGCCTCATCAACACTTCACTATGTTTCTGTTGTAATATTTTGTTATTTTAGCTTTATATTTTGAATTTTTAAATGAGAAATCTCTCATGTTTGGTGTTACATGTAATTACATGTCATAATTGCCAAAGCTCGTTGTATCTTGTTATTAAAAAAACACATCCCTGGTTTACGTGAAAGCTTCCCAAGATCCTTGTGTTATTATCATTTCGATAAGAATGATCACTTCAAATTTTCAAAATAAGTTATAGGATTGTTGTTACAAAATAGATACAATATTTCAAATATTTTCTTCATGGTTGCCTGATTAGCTTCATCAAGTATTTTTGTATTGTTGGAATGACAGAAATTTTAAAGGTAAAACATATGAGTTTGTGATGAAGAAGTGATCACAGAGAGATACATATTCACCTTTAAAATCACAAGCAGTACAATATTGCTGTAGAAAATATAAATTTGACCAACATTTGGGCGCATAAGAATTCCCCAAAACTTGCAGTAAGGGTGTGTGTGTATTGTCGAAAATCTGGGGATACGATATAGGGGCAACGAAACGATACTGTAGTAACAAGGATGTATGTGTAGTATTGTCGAGTACTTGACTCTGGTGTTGCAGTATTTACAGACCACATGACTCTTGACATAGTCGTAATTGTTTTCAAATTTGTTTTGAAACCAGAATATGTCCAAACATCAGCTTTAAAAGCTGCTGGAGTCTACTGTATCCTCTCGTCCTCAGTCATCTGGCCCGGATTCCACCTTTTCCTTTAGCTGCAGAATATGATTGTAAATGTATTGTATGTTGTACCCAATTTACTTAAATGTAAACCATAACAGAACTATTATTAAATAACAAACAACATGATTTTAAGGCCAAAAACCTTTGAAAAAATTCCCAAGTCGTGTTTACAACACTGGCAATACAAGTTTTTGATTCTGATTCTAAAAGAAATGCTGTTGAGTATTGATACAGTATCGTGAATAATGCATCCCAATATATATGAGTACCAATGTTTTGGAGATGGTGGTGCTCGATTTAAAACGTGTCTAGACTTTTGCTCGGTTCACTAGAGGGCGAAACCAAAATATTTTAATCCGCTCTTGTATTGGAGATTGAGTTTAAAAACACGTCTAAGCCGCACGACAAAAGACACACTTTCTTTCCCTCTAACACACACGTTAAGATGCGCACAACAGGAGCCCGACAACACAACAGATCAGAGGATCCAGTTCAGGGCAAAACAATCAAGCAAATGGCCGAGCTATCAGCGGCGCAAACAAAAGGGGGTTCGAGGGGCGAGCACCTCCGCGGGGCCGTGGTCAGGTTAGAGCCGGACACACAGGAGAGTCGCGGGGCGGCGCGAAGGGGAGAAAAGGCCGAGGTCAGCAATAATGAGCCATGAATGCGAGCGTCCCGCCAATCCTGTTTAATGGGTTTCATCCCCTGCACCGGTGTTTGTGTGTGTGTTCGTGTCGGGGTCCGGGTCAGGGGGGCTTGCAAGGACTCTGTGACCCTGAAATGAGCACCGGGAGTCAGCGGGGGACCCCCTGCCGGCAGAACAGAGCTCCTTTTATTCTTTAATCTGCAGACACGGGGGGATCAATATGGGCGACTATTGGTGCCGGGGATTGTGGACAACATCTCGGAATGGGGTTGGCGCACCCCCTGACAAAAGCGCAGCCCCGACGCCCCGACAATGACCAGCGGGACAGTGACACCCCAGTGGTCGGACCCTGCTTAACATTCATTAGTGTCAAAGAAGTGTGGACAGATGCTGCGGCTCGTATTGGATCTTCTCGCCTCACGCTCTCTACGTGATTTCATTCATGCAGGACCTGACGTGTCACATGTAGACCCGGATTACAGCGAAGGTGGGTGGGCAGGGGGACGGGGACTCACCGGGTGCAGGGCCAGGGAGCCGTCGGGAGGCCAGGTGCTGGGCTGACGTCTCCTCCAGGCCGGAGGTCTCCGAAGACGTCTCGAGCCCACGTTCCTGTTCTGGTTCGGAGCCGATACGTCCATCTTATGAAGTCCCTGAGGAGACAAAAACATTCTCGACCTCTTTCCGAAAGTGTGCGACACGGAGAAGACACGCCTGGGTTTCCGTCTCAGCGGGAGGCAAAGACGTGCTCGCCGTTGTTAATAATTACCATCGAGCTCAACCAGGAAAGGAAAAGAATGCAGTGAGCAAACTCTGATGACCTCTGTAGTTCCCTTTAAGAAACTTTTTTATCTTTCTTATCATTAAATCATGTGTTTTATTATCTCTGTATGGTAAGTAAGTAAGTAATATTTATTTATATAGCGCTTTTCGAGACCAGGGTCACAAAGCGCTTAAACAATCAAAACAATACTCAAAAAAGTACATACTTTAAAGATCAAGATAATACTGAGAACAACACAGGAGTTCGAGAAATTCAAGGAAAAGCCTGAACAAATAGAAACTATACTATAAATACTATAAATACTATACTATACTATACTATAAATAAATATATAATATATATAAATAAATATAAATATACTATACTATAAATAGAATGGTGTACTTGTGGTGTCTTAAAGTATCTTATAAATAAAATGTATTATTGTTATTATTATTATTATTATTGTTATTATTTATTTGGGTTTTTCTGCATTACTGTGTGTCACAGTCTTAAACAGCCCAAATTGTAACGTTAAACACTGGTTTTCAGACTGAAAATTCAGATTTGATGTTTTGGTTTGGTAGCTGCTGTACAAGTCTTTCGCTGACAACCCAACCGCCATCTTGTTTTCACTAGTGTAATATTGTGATTTCACTACAAGAAGGTGCAGTTTTGTGTTCCTAAATTTGGACAATAGATTATCTATTTAATGATTAAATATCGTGTACAGTGTACACAACAAAAATATTGATGAAAAGAAAGTAGATCTGGAACAGAATGGGAATAATAATATGTATTAGGGGCGTTGGAAAGTATTGATACGGCCATATATATATCTCAATGTTTTTATTTTATTTCACTGTATTGATATGCGACAGCAGTCCATTTTTTTTGGTCTTTTAAATCTTTTTTTTTACCATAATATGATGGCGTACAGTTTAATAAAGTTTGTTTAAAATAAAAGAATTCGATATTTTAAATTTACGATTGACATGCAAATATTGACGACGTCGTCCGCAGCTAAAGGAACAACGAAGTCCTGTGAGATCCCGGCGATGACTGAGGACAAGAGGATACAGTCGACTCCAGCCGCTTTTAAAGCTGATATTTAGACATATTTTGGTTTCAAAACAAACAAAAGCGGTTACGACTTCCTCAAGTAATGTGGTTTGTAAATACTGCAACACCAGAGTCAAGTACTCAACAATACTACAAATATATATCCTTGTTACTACAGTAACTCACTATATTCTTTTGTTTGTCACTGTATCGTGATACATATCGTATACCAATATATATTATTTAAAATCATAAACAGTTAAGAGGTTGTCAATATAAATCAACCAATAAACAACACAAAGAAAATACAGAAGGGAAAGTGTTTTATAAGAAAGTAATTGAACCAAATGAATGTATCAGACAACACTATAAAATATAAATATGAGAATCAGAAATTCGTAATACTTTGCCTGTTGTCAAAACAAAGAGTTTAATTTCTCATTAAAAAAAAAAACTTGAATAAAAATATGTATCAAGGGAGACATGGAGCACCTTTTACACTTTTCACTGAATATTTATTTTCCATAAAAATCCCTTTTCTAAGACAAAAACTTTGATCAAATCCTTTTTTTAAATGTTGTCCAGTTCATTGAACACCCATAACACAGTAAGATATAAATATAATGACAATTGAATTGAAAATATCGTACATAATCTATTTATAAATGATGTAAAACTGACTGAACTTTTCACCGAATTGTTTGAGATTTCACCGCAGAGTGTTCGATCAGAAATGTATTCAGGAAGTCCACGACACAAAAGTGGACGGACAGCAGCAGCCATTAGGCAGAGAGCAGCTCCTCACACTGACACAGTCCAGATCTGGATCAGGACCAGCTGAACAGAGAAAAGGCTTTGAGCTCGACTCCAGGCACAACTGGGATCAGGTTCTGGGCTGCTGTACAGATGCATAAATCTCCTGCCGTAATTACATTACAGGTCATGTAGTGACAGGCCCTGGGGAAACAAGGGACTCTATCAATGCCGTGAATTAGAGTGTGTGTGTGTGTGTGTGTGTGTGTGTGTGTGTGTGTGTGTCTTCCTGCTCTCAACAGCCCCACTATCTGGACCTCCAAACAAGGCTTATTATCTCGAGAGTGTCTTGTGCTCCAGTTTCTTCATCCCCAGGAAGACACACAGAGTGAATACGATCTCGTGCAATATTAATGAGAATTGTGAGGAAGTAATCGACCAGCGGTCGCCACGGTAACCAAACCAAACACTTGCCAGGTCCACATAACTCCACCCACTCATGCTGCACACTGAACTTTGAAGATGTCTTTATTGTCAAATGTTCTTTAATGGTTTGAAACCTAATTTAATATCCAGTTTGACTTTTGGCAGTTTGTTTACATGCATCTGTTTATTTATTTTTTAATTTAACTTTTAACCAGGATATATGGAAGTGGGTCAGTGTCATACAATGTAACAATTTAACTGTTTAAACTTTGAAAAAGTTATTGAAAAAAAGGCCTTTTTTTTCAATAGTTTTTGAATAATTCAATAATGTTAATATTGAAAGGGTGAATTCCTTTTTTAAATTATTTAATTAAATAGTTTAAATTTCAAAATGTTTTTTTACACTAATAATTAAAACATAATTCTATAAAATCTTACTTTTTTTATTCAATTATCCAATAATAACAAATTCAAATGCTGTTGTTTTTTAAAAAAAAAAAAGTTTTTATTTTTTTTTCAATGATTGAATTCAATAATGTCTATATCGAAAGGTTTAATTCACTTTTAAAAACATATCATTTAATCATTTAAATACTTTCAAAATATAGTATTTCTTTCACCTTGAAATAATTCAATGTTTCTTATTCAATAAAAACTATAAATACATATTTGATTCAATAATTCTAAAAGTAACAATTCAATGCTTGAAAAAAAACATTTAAATATAAAAAATTAAAAGATTACTCCAACCAGTCAATACTCTGATGGAACTGAAATACTTCCATAAGGAGATAATGTTTTTGCTTTTATTCTGTCTGTGAGTCAAATAACTGATGATAGTTTCAGGAAATTCTTGTGCAACAATCAGGTGATTTCTTTTTGGTATTATTCCGGACTTAAGAAATATTTTTGATGTTATTATCATGTAATTACTACACACATAAGATGTCACAACGAGCAGAAGAACAAACAAAACAAGTACAGTGAAGTAAAATAAAGTAATTTAAATTGTGTTCAACTTTCATACGACTCCTGAGTAAAGCGTTTTAATTAAAATTTTAACTGTTTTTTTTAGGTTTGCTAGATACTGATAAGTTGCTAACATCAAGGGTTACCTTAAGGTTTTTTTTTTTATTTATTTACAAATTCAATACAATTCACAAATTAAATTGTATGTATCGGAAAAGTTATTTTTCTTAAATGTCATGGATTCACATGTTTGTTTATTAAAGATTAAAGTCAATAATATGGAAAGTAAATGAATTATTACAAATATATAGTAATAATGTGGTTTTAAACTGACACAAACTCAAACCTATAGACAATTTCCCCAAGATCCCAATGAACGTTTGTATGTTTTCGGGACTGTGGGAGGAAACCGGAGTACCCGGAGTACATCCAATTCTTATTTCTGAACCTTCTATCTGTCGTGGGGAAGAAAGAGCTGAGCCAAAAGGTGAAGCTCTCAATTTACCAGACACTCTATGTTTCCACTTCCATTTATGGTGACGGAACTTTATCTAGTGACCAAAAGAACAACTTCGCAAAATACGTTTTCTTATTAAAAGACAAGGTGAGGAGCTCCGTCATCCAGGAGATACTCGAGTAGAACAGCTGCTCCCTCAACCTCAATTGACTCGGGCACATTTTTGGACGCCTCTTAAAGGTGTTCCTGTCAATCTCTACTCTCCAGAACACATTTGAGGGACCATAACTTCCGGCTCACCCCGAAAAGTGTGGATGTCTTTGCGACGGCTGCTGCCCCTGCGACCCGATGGATGGATGGTATTCCAAATGTTGGAAATAATTTTACCAATCAATATATTTGTTGCATTACAAGTATTTACATTTCAATGAAATCACTTTCACAATTGAACTCACTGACTTCTGGGATGCGATATTTGAACCGAGCAGTGCTTTGACCAAACAAAGCATTAAACAAACTTCTTGTTCACCGTAAGTATAAAACTTGCAATGCATTGTTTGTACATCTTTATAGTTGAATGTGCATTACTTTATACTTTAAAACAGATGACTTACACACACAATTCTTGGACTTTATAAAACTAGTGAGAAGTGAAAATGTTCTGGAGCCAGAACTGTGTCTCTTTCATCATGAAGGACCACTGACTCAAACACTTAAAAACAGTGAGAAGAAAGTTTAAAAAGAAATATCGATGCCGACGATGACTTACCTTTAATCTTTTAGATGTTTTTTTTCCCCAACTTTGCTTCAGGGTTTTCTTCCCAAAGGCTTCCTCTGCTGGAGCTTGAAAGTCCAATTTGGATAATCCAGAAGCCCGAGTACCAGTTGCTAAGACACTGCAAGAAAATGCTTTGTGTCAGGAGAAGTGTAGCCACACATGAGTTCGCCCCGGGGTCATTTTTTTTGGGACAATATTCGCCCAGAAATATACACTAACACTCACATATCTTCAGATACTCTCTAAGGATGCTAAGGATCAGAAGTGAAATTGAGCCAAATATGGACCACAAATACAAACACTGCCCACAATATAAAAATACATCTCTTTATGAAGTATTTTTAAAAATGTTTACCCCATTTGTAATTAAATGGTTTTACAAGCTACACTTTCTGACAATTTAGCTAAATTAATGTGAATAGAAATTAGACTGGTTAAGTGCAGACTTAACTTTGTTTATAACGCTACACATAAAATGAAATAAAGAATACAAAATTCTCATGAATTATAACAATTTAACTCAATAAATAAAAAATTCAAGATTAAATGTATCTCTTTCCAAGGAAGACTCTTAAGAAGCACAAAAGAAAAAACATGGAAAATAAGATGGTATCTGCTCCTTAAAACCCAAATTTAAAAGGAACTAAAAAAAAAGTATATAGAAAATGAACATGTTTACCGTACACTTTAAATGAAAGTATGAGATCACATTTTAGAAAAAGTGAAATGGAACTATTTGTATTGTTTGATACATTGATAGTATTTTTTTTAAAAATGGTAGACATCTGCTCAGGGACATATAGGCTGAAAAATCTCCTTCTTATTGCGAGACAGCTTGAGCCGTACTTCTACACTATTGAGAATATGTTGAGTATCTTGAAATGGATCATCAGTGACATTTCAGCTTCATTTATCTCGCTAGATATACTTGTTTTAAATTAATGTTACGACAAGGGGAAAGAGATAAGTTCTAATCTGAGTTCTGAAAGAAAGGGGAAGAAACGGGGTACCACAAGGGTCCGTCTTAGGACGCCTGCATTTCAGTAAAATATTTTAAAGTTATTTTATTCTGATTAACAAATACATTGTTAAATATATTGTCTTGTATGAATCTGTTTATTACAACAAACCTCAATATCTGTCCTTTTTCAGAAATTAAATATTTAATTTCTCGTAGCAATTTTCCCGAGCGATCGGCAAAGTTCTATCCATTTATTTATTTGTTTTCATTTTTAAGGCTACATAAATGCAAAATATTATCCAAAAACCTACAATATATTGTTGTTTTGATGATAAAAAAGGTCCAAATAAAAAGAAATGCATGAAAATATGAATAGATAACTAATTCTAATTCTAAAAAATAAATCACTTTATTATCAACCTATCAATCCAACAGCATTATTAAGTTGCTAAGTTGAGACAAATCCACACATACATCAAGTTACAAAAGCTGACAAAGCTTATCCAAACAACACGACAACAGCCCCCCTGCCGAGTGGAGTAAAGCACATCTTCTCTGTGAGCTCTGCCCTTTCAGACACTATCAAAGAGCGATGACCTGCGCCGGCTCGGCCCGGCAGGTTCTGCAGGGAGTCCAGCTCGGAGCCCGGAACGCTTTGCCATGCCATGCTGAGACCAGCACCCCCCAGACCCCCCTCCCAGGATGCAGCCCCTTCCTGGACCAGCTCCGTTATTGCTTCATCTCATCAATCTGTCAGCTAAGCCCTTTGACACACCGGCACAATGTGACGGCGCTATTCCTAACTTCACGCTTTCTCTTTCAATATGGTGGCAGCATTTTAAGATTAGTCACCTCACCAGCCAGGACCGACTCCCTGCCGCCCCGGGGGGAGACAGCAGGAGGGGGGGACTAGCCAAGATGTCATTTAATGGTCATTATTAACCGATAACAACAGTGAAAATGGAGACTTTTCACTGAAAAACGACACCTTTTAAGTCAATATTTTAAACCTGTTCAAGTGTCTTTACTCCCACAATCAGTTATGGCAACAGTAGCACGTTAAATTTCCTCAGGGGCCACATTTTGTACAGTGTCTATTGTGAGGGGCCATCATAGAAAAGAAAAAAAAAAGCACGAAAAGGAAAAAAGGGAAACATTGAAATAAATTAACTAAAGATACAAATATACAGTATGTCCGATAAAATAAAGTCAATTCTTTATGTATTTATTTTATTTTTTTATTTTATTTTTCTCTGATTTAATTAAAGAAAAAGTTGTATTTTTAAATATGTTTTTATATATAGACTTTTAAAATGGGGCAATATATAATCACAGATTGAAAACAAAAGTCCTTAAACAAAACAGTGAGATTTTCATCTGGGAAGTTATTGCAACCTCAGATTCACAGTTTGTTTTATCCAGTGGTTACTTAAAAGTTTTAGTTCGTCTAAAATTCAAAACTTCAAACATTTTCTACTCACCATCATGTCGACTACGGGTTGGGATCATTTTAGTAATTTAGTTGGGAGTAATCTTCTTAGAGTTATAGACAAAAATGTTTGTTCATTTTCACTTTAGACAACATCCTACACTAACAGGAAGGACTCTGGGTAAATATTGTGAGCTCTTGTCAAGGCTTCAATACAAGAGGGACATTACAGACGAGCAATATGGAGGTATTTGGATGTTTTTAAGTGACTTTTTTGGACTTTAAGATTAAGATGAAGACAATCTATCTAAAAAGTAACAGATTACACTGAAAATAATACCAACTCTTAGTCGACATGAGGGTGAGTAAAAAATGAGAAAGGTTGGATTTCGCTAACACCTGTAGTTGGATTTTAAATTAAATATATAATATAATAATGTGACCACTTGCATGAATGAGTTTGTTACTCCTTTTATTTTATAACAGATTCCTGTGAATTAAAATAAACAAAGAACTGTATGCCAGATAGTATCTGGTAGGAAAGTTCTAGAAACTTAATATCTACGTCTCGGTTTCTCTGATGTGATGATGAGTGTATCCCGTGTATATAAAAGTACTTATCAGGACGTAAAACAAACAAAAAAAATGGCGCTCAGAGGAGCATTGAAGAGACGAGTCACAGCGAGAGTAAGTGGTTATTTAGTTCTGTATCTAGCATGTTGTATCACTGAGTGACCGACCAGATGACGGACTTTTAATGTTTCTTTTTTCACAACGACTTCAGAAGGTTGAAGATCATGGTATGTGAACAGGACACACTCCGGGGGAATCTGCACGATCCTCTTGATTTTTTTATATTTTCACGGAAAACCGGATAAATACTGTAAAATAGTGTCAGGAAAACCTTTCCCTGGAACGTCTTAAAAGTTATCGTGATACAAACCACTAGATGGTATAGACACGATAAAACTTTTTACTTTCTTTTCTTTTATAAAATCGATGCTTTGAAACTCGAAGAGACGCTACGTTATTGGTTGTATAAATAAAGTTGTGTATTTTGAATGCAAAACACTTGAGCAGGTGGATCGCTGATTCTCCAGATCATGTACTGACAGTATGGTTTGAATGTCCCGACAAACGTTCAGGGTCCAGTAGGTAAAAGTCTGTTGTTCTGGTCATTGCTCCTGAAGACAAGGTTCCAGGGTTGAGTCAGTACTTGACTTAGGTCAGTCTGTCAAACTGAGCCTGAGAAACCTGGGTGTTGTATTTGATAAAGACATGTCTCTTGTTCAACACTGCAGAAAACTGACCAGAAACTGATCCAGCCTTACACCCCAGCTCGGGCTCTGAGGTCTGTGGATCAGAATCTACTGATGGTTCCTGAACACGGCTCAGGACCAGAGGAGAGAAATCCTTCCAGGCTGTTGCTCCTAAGCTTTGGAACGATCTTCCTCTCCCTCTGTGTTTGATGATCTACTGACTCCTTTAATTGTTGTCCTGTTGAAGGTTTATTCGTTTTTATTCTCATGTTGAGTTTTTTTTCTTATAATTTCTCTTCCAATTGTGGGATTTCTTTGACAAAATCCTGTATTTTTTGTCTCTCGCTGTTGACAGTTTCAAAAATTGTTTTGTCGGTTATTTCTACCTGTCATTCATTTTGCAATTGTCCGCCATCATGAACATCGACAGCTCCAGATGCAGAAGAAGAGGTACTTGGGAGACTCTACCCGTCCTACACGTAACTGAGAAGTTTCAGTATGAAAGATACAAGGAAACAGGCATATGACCGGTCACTTCACATTTGACACACGACAAAAAAGACCAAAAGAAAGACAAAACAAAACAAAACAAAAAAGTAAAGAAAATAACTTCTCTCTTGAAGTATGAATAGTAGTGATGGTCTGATGAAGCTTCATGAAGCAGTGTCATGTTGTTTAGAGGTCAGTAGGTGGCGTCATCAGTTTAAAAATGATGTTTCATTAAAAACGTTGTTCAAAACAAAGGAAACTAGTGCAGAGACCGCCATCTAGTAGACTCTGAAAATAATGACACTGCTTGATGAAGCTTCATCAGACCATCACTAGTAAATAGGATCATCTTCTTAACTTAGTATTTCAAATTGTTACTGTTACCGGTATGAAACTATAGTCTTGTTCTGTAGAAAAATTGTACCATATTTTTAATTGTACTGCTTCCTGTTTCAAGAGTGTTTCTACCGTTATTGTCTTTAAATTCAAACTTACCATCAACCTGCCATTACATGCCTTCTTTCACTTCCTCTTTCTCTTTTTCTGTAAGTAAGTAAGTCATTTTTATTTATAGAGCGCTTTTCCAGACCAGGGTCACAAAGCGCTTAAACAATCAAAATAATATTCAATAAAGTATATACTTTAAAGGTCAAGATAAAACTGATAACAACACAGGAGTTCCAGAAAATCAAGGAAAAGCCTGAACAAATAAAAACGTCTTAAGATGTTTCTTAAAGGAGTCAGTAGATCATCAAACACAGAGAGAGAGGAAGATCTTTCCAAAGCTTAGGAGCAACAGTCTGGAAGGATTTCTCTCCTCTGGTCCTGAACCGTGTTCAGGAACCATCAGTAGATTCTGATCCACAGACCTCAGAGCCCGAGCTGGGGTGTAAGTCTGGATCAGATCACTGATGTAAGGAGGAGTCTGACCACGAATAGATCTGAAAGTAAGAACCAGAACTTAAAGTTGATCCTGAAAGAAACTGAAAGCCAGTGAAGAGTTTTAAGGATCAGAGAAATGTGAGTTCTTCTACTAGAGCGGGTTGGAATTCTCGCTGCAGAGTTTTGTATCAACTGAAGGCGAGACAGATCCTTCTTGTTAAGACATGAAAACAAACTGTTGCAATAGTCCATTTTTCTGTGGCATATTTTTCTTTTTATGTTCCTTTCAATCATTTATCTTTGATATTTAACCATCTGTAATTAAGGTTTCTGGTTAATTTATCTTCAATAATGGGTTAAAATCTACACCAAACTTCCACGATTAAGTGTTGTAAGATCCAAACGTGTACTGTTTGTGATGCTTGTCGTTGTGTTTAAAATATAAATATATACGTTTATAAATGTGTTTTTAGGGGTACACACCGATAAAGCGTCGCGACACACGAGGCCGTTCATTTTCGCTAACATAACATAGGATAAGTGGTGATTAGCAAAGCTTGTTTTTTTTTTTCTTTCGCTCTGGACTCGCTCAAGACTATTCACCGTATTTTTTTCTCCAGCGAGGATGAAAGGAAGACTCACCAACTATGCATGTCGTCTATTCAGGCGACGGGGGGTCAGGGGGGTTGGGGGGGGGGGGGAGAAAAGACAGCGGCGAAGAGTTGGACGCGGGCGCGGAGGGCGGAGCGCTGCATAAATTTTTGACATACACAAGGTAGCAGACAAAGTGATTGTTGCTTCCCCACAACTTTCTCCTCCTCCAGAAAACACTTTCCTGGCTGAATAGGCGGCTATTAGTGACTCCATTATGGGCACAAGCTCTTGAATGGCTCCTCGCTGTGTGTCTTTATCATCGTCGGCCCGGTGAATGAAGACCCCCCTCCTCCACTGGGGTCCCCCCGGCTTCTTATTGATAGGTGCTATGCTGCAGGGGATGATGGGAGAAGGGGGGTAACACTCGCCCCCCTGTAGCGTGTTCCAGGTGTGGTGGGTTAAGTGTAGCCCCTTCATTCTGTACACTCTTTCTTCCCTATAAAAAAAAAAAAAAATGGACGCTCTGTTTCAAAAAAGGCTGATCTACATAATGTAACCCCCCCCCCCACTCTTTATTCCAAAGACAAGTCAGGCACCCCTGAATCGCTGCACACTGCCTCAGAGCCAGGCATTGTTGCAGGATTATTCAGGAGTTTTTTTTTTTTACGCTGAAAGAAAGATGCAAGAAAAAAAAAAGTCTGTACTTTATCTCCAGGGGAGACGGAGAGTCGAGACACGAGTTGATGCTCCAAACACCTGCAGAGGATCCGCTGGGATCGTCTGGGACGGACTTTTGGGAGTTAATTCAATTTAAAAAAACAACACGTAAAGAGAACGTTCTGGTGCCACAACTGGCTGTTGGCTTCGTGACCCTGATCGTGGGTCGACTTTTGGGGTCTCATCTCAGACATGCCACCTTTTACGGCTCATAGACCTGATGGAAAATCTTTGTATGGACCAAAGATCAGGTCAGGACTCATTAGTTTTCCTTAAAAAAGCCCAAATGCTGGTTTTAATGATGAGAAATAACATTTTAAATAACATCTAAAAATGTTTAGATATTAGCATCAATAGCAATGTTTAAGTATAAGTGTAAAAATACTTTGTTTTTTAAACAAAGCTGTGGTGAAAAAAGAAAAGAAGAAGGCATGGGGAAAAAATAGTGGTGGGCTCGTGAAGCTTCATGAAGCAGTGTCATGTTGTTTAGAGGTCAGCAGGTGGCACCATCAGTTTAAAAATTATGTTATGTTTCATTAGAACAGTTGTTTAAAACAAAGGAAAGGAGTGCAGAGACTGCCATCTAGTGGACTCTGAAGATAATGACACTGCTTCATGAAGCTTCATTAGATCATCACTCGGGAAAAAGTTTGTGGGGGGGAAAAAATGCTGGAATTGAAAAATTACTTAAAAATGTTATTGTATATAATATATAGATTCTATTAAGGTTTAACTCCGGACACTCCGGTTTCCTCCCACAGTCCGAAAACATCCAGAAGTTTTTTTGGGTTCTAAGAAATTGTCTTAGTTGACAAGTTGCAGCAATAGGTGGTAGAAAATGAAGTAAACATTATATTTACAAATATAAATACAATAAAATATTACAATAAAATAATAAACAAATGATTTATTTATGTAAATTAATTAATTATGTTTCATTGTTAAAGTGATCATAAGTGCAAACAAACTACAACGATCTTCCCAGAACTGAAATTATAATATTTTTCAAATGAGAAAAAATTAAGTATGAGTAAAGAAACATGTTTTATCTACAGTGAAATCTTATTTAAAAGTATGTATAAAAAAGATGAAGAAAATTATTTAATTTGACATTACGGGACATTTAAAGGGACTACTTTTGGTCCGACACAAACCTCCTTCAAAACACAAACAAAAGCAGCAACAAAACTTTGAAGTTCGTACGAGCTGATGATGAGTAAGAGATGAATTTGAGACTCTTTTGTCGAGATCACCTCTGCAGAGAAACAGCTGCTCTCTGTCAATGCATCACCTGCTCGTCTGAGTCGTCGCCATGGCAACTCGGGGTGTCAGCGATGTGTGTGTGTGTGTGTGTGTGTGTGTGTGTGTGTGTGTGTGTGTGTGTGTGTGTGTGTGTGTGGTTGGGGGGGGATTAGGAAAGGTTATGTCTGGAACTGTTCGAATGGAAGAAAAATAAAGTTGTCAAGGATGCTCAGAGAATGTCTCCCTCTGCTGGTCAACAATATTCCTTGCTTAAATAATTGCTTACTTAATATTTTATAACATAAAGCTACTTTTTGTTTTGTAACTGAACGATTAAAAAACGAGTACAAATGAGAAAAATATATGAATAAAAATAGTAAATGAATATAATATAATTTATATATTTGCGTAAACATGTTAATTTTTTGTGTTACAGGTCAAAAAGTTTGTAAAAATGCTTACAAATATTAAATATATAGCAGTTTGTTTTCACATGTTTTACTCTTAACTAATTGGAAAAAACATTACAGTGTGTGTATCACAAACAGTGTGTGTCTTGTCAGCAGCTGCTGAGTGTGACGTGGAGGGGAAGCAGCCAAGCGAGCAGCCTGGCGTGCATGTGTGTGTGTGTGTGTGTGTGTGTGTGTGTGTGTGTGTGTGTGTGTGTGTGTGTGTGTGTGTATAGACATGTCAGTCAATCGTAGCCTTCTCATTAAAAGTGTTTGCAACTGTACACTAGAAAAAGCTGAGTCAACAGCGAGAGCAGAAACAAACCATGAAAGTAACACTTTGCTCTGCTCTGTGATGAAAACTATACAATGAGAAACACTTCTTTCTTTTTTTTTCCTCTCCTGCTCTAAACACAAGTCAGTTGTACGACTGACTCGCAGTTAATAGTGTTTTTGGTTGAATATTAATCTGTTTGTCTTAAACTCATTGACTTAGAGTCAGTCACACAAGGGTCAAAATATTTTAGCAATGTTTCCTTCAATTTAAAAAATGTGACTTTTCTTAAAATCCGAGAACATTTATGATCACGCCAGAAAAGAAAATGCAGATGAAAAAACAAAGAAATGGTACCAAAAGTTTGAAAACAAGATTTTCCAGAATCTCATAATTTAAAGTTTTTCAATCTGAGAAACTGAAAATTGAACCCTTGTAAAAAAGATAAATAACCAAAGTTCAGCGTCTGGCAGAACCTCGGGAATCTTGGGGGAAAAAAAAGACATTTCTTCCAAACGAAAAGTAGAAAAAAATGGTCAAAACTGAACACTTACTAGAAAAAAAAAAAAGCTCAGGTTCGGGGGGCTGTGTTAGCCGAAATAAAAAAGGGATTTTCTAGAGCCTCGAGAAATCTAGAAAAAAATGCCTTTCTTTTTTTTAAAGAGCTGAACAAATGTTATATTAACCAAACTGTTTAAACAAGGAGTTTAAAAATATATAAAAAATAAATATTTTGTCCTTGATACGTGTTTCATTGGGAATTTATACCACATTTTTTCTTTATCCCTCCTTTATTTTTTCCTCAAAGAACCCTCACAACAACTAAAACGCCTTGCTCAATAGCTTGGGCAAGTTTTGTCTTATAGAATATTGGTAAAATATATCATATAATGCATGTAGATAACAATGAATAATAAAAGATTGAATCCAACAGAAACAGATGCTTCAACGATAGAAGGGTTTTTCTCTTACGGCCGAAGCACACGGCAAAACTGGTGACTGATTTTATGATTTGTGACTGATCACGCAGGAGGAGAGAATAGAGTGATTGTGAAAAAAGGAGTGCGACTAAAAAGCAGGAAACATCCAGAGGCAGGAACTGCCGGACCCACCATCTGGGATAAAAAAAAAAAGGGCCCTTGGGTAATCATGTTTTGGGATCACTTATATTTCAACAGTATGGGGCTATTACTGTTGTTAAAGCTTTGTAAAGACGTGAAAGGATTTGCAAATATATACATGTATCCGTACAGTGATCCACAAACGCGTAACTCAATTTACAAATGTGTAATTCGGGTATTCAAGTAAATGCTCAAATATATAAAAACTGGAAAGTCAAGCATCATACACTTCGCACAACTTCCAAAAAGAAAAAACAGAAAAACCTGCTATTTTTGCGCACGTGACTTTTGCAACAGTCCTGCCACGGTTCACGAATCCGTGACTGTGTAACAGGATTGGTAAACAAACGCATTAGCTGCAATGACACCGAGCCGCCAGTAGGGGGCGGATACGCCGCTATGCAGCTGAACAGAGTTCAAATGGACATAAACACGAACGAGCCCCAGACATGACATGGTAAAAGAGAGAATTTGTGTCCAGGAAATACCGAGTTGGGGCCACGAAATAATGATATTGTGGTATCAGGAATTGATTCAATTTTTTCTAACGAATCTATGGCATTTTACCATGATTACATCATCAGCTAGTTTAGCTACTTGCTACACTATACGGAACTTCAAGATTCCTGGTTCAAGACCCGGTAATCCTTCTCATTTTTACGTGATTGTTTTGAAAATCCTATTGTGATGTAAAGAACATTTAGGAATTAGTCTCAATAAGAGACTTTGGTGTGATAAACGTTGTAACTTTTATCTGAATACAATGTTATATCTCTCTTCTAGTCCAACAAATGGTAGTAATATTAGGAGAGTACGTTCTTCTAATAAACTAAACGAAAAGAAAACAATGTCTGTACAATCACTGTAGAGATACACATATATATTTGCAAATCCTTTCACGCATTAACAAAGCTTTTGCAACAGAAATAGCCCCATAGAATTGGTACTTTCATGCAGCAGTCAAGCTCCAGGGCCGAATAAATACATATTTACTGAACGTTTTTTCCTCCTTCATCATCTTAATATGGCATCATATCCATATGAACTTTAATCTATTTTGATTTTTTTATCCAAGACAACCATCTGGTGGGCTGTGTAATGTTGATATAATCAATAAGGGATGAGATAAGTTTCACTTGTATGGCTTATAGCTGCTGCTGCTGGAACTCTGTTAAAAACAACTAATACTTTATTACTTTGTTAATTCAGTTTACAACTGCATCACTAGAACAGTCAACAAATGGGTGACTATGTTGAATAAAAAACGTCTTATAGTGATCAATACACAAGTTTATTCTCTATGACCCACAAATATTCTTGAACCACAGAAGTTGAACCGATTGTTTCAGTTCTTTTTTCTTTTTTAGTTATTTGATCAACACCGAACGACGCAAACTCCAGAGCGACGTTCTAGACGGAACATGTTCCGGCGGCGTGGAGAGGAAGTGCTTCTCTACACTCCAGCGCTCACCTGAGCGGCGTTCGCCCTCAGACTGCGTCCAACAAGTGTGATTGACAGGCGAGGGCGACGGCGGCCGGGGGCGGAAACAACACCCTTTTGTGCGTGCGACGACCGAGGCGTGAGGGCGGTGACCCGGTCGCCCCCATCGTCCACAAGACCGTCCGGAGTGTGGACGTTCCCCTTTTATCAGCCTCTTAAACAAGCACAACAAGCTAATCTGGGGCGCGTGTTGTTCAGAGAAAACCTGACAGGATTTGTTATCTGCTCCACCTGTGTGCGCGGCGCTGAGCCGTAAAGCTCATTCTCCCAAGAACTTTGTAATACTTTCTCAAAGGAATCTTTGTTCCCCGGAGAAGATCCGATGAAGCCGAAGGTTTTCGCCGACACACGCTGCAGGCAATTAGCGAGAGTGTTCTTATCTTATCAGAGAAGCACTGTGACGGGACATACCCACGCCAAGGACGCCGTTTCTCAGAACAAATCGATAAAATAACTTTAACGTTTGAGAAATGTAAACATGAAAACATTAAAATAAAGGTTACTCTTTTGTGATTCAAACTCGCAATTCAGTGAGTTTATTTAATCTACTGATTCATTTCTATCTAATATTTAACCAGCAAAAAACACATGAGATTAAAAACATATTCTTCAAGAGATTCTTTGGCCAAGAGTCAGCAAAGTTACACATTAAAATGACAGGATTATACACAAGAGTTAACTTTAAGAACATCAAGTAAAACAGTTACAAATATCTGAGGCACATTTTTAAAGGGCATTTAAGGATAAAAACTCAGTTCATTTACTTGTCTCTTTGCAGCAAAAGCAGCTGATTCAGCTGTTGATTGTGTTTTTATAAAGTCTTCCAGGGTTTTTTTTTCCAGGTCTTAAAAAGAACTTGACGCATCAAGAAACATCTTAAGACATTTTTATTAGTGTAGGCTCTTCCTTTTTCTGCTTTTTCTGAGCCCCTCGTGTTCGTCTCGGTGTTGTCTTGACCTTTTAAGTATTTATTTTATTGGTTATTTTTTCACTGTTTAAACCCTGGTCTAGAAAAGCGCTCTATAAATACTTTACTTACATGAGCAGCAGCAGTGAGAGGCCATACAAATGCCTTCAATGTTTTACTTCATCCTCTATAAAGATCACCATCGATATTTTAGATTTTAGATAAGAAAATCTGCTCTGACATGAATCATGTTTATTTATTAATTTGTTTTGTCACTTTTAATATCGGCTTTTATTCTGAAACTATGTGAACAAAGAGCTGCTTCTTTTTCCACGAGAGAACGTAGGACATCCAGATAGGATCAGATACATTAGCCACGAAAGAAAAAAAGACAGTGAGAAACGGGGAGAACTGATTAAGATTTTTTGGGTTTAGTGACGGGTCGTAAATATTAGTGCGTGTCAAACCCAAATATGATATATATATATATTTTTAAATACACTTAATTACAGTTGTTTTATTGCTTTCATTTCAAGAGACATGAAAAAGAAATATACTTGAACACATTTTTTTTGTTATAAAAAGGCAAGAGCCACATGATTGGGCCAAACTTTGTCCAGGTTTGTTACTGAGCAAGACATTTCAATTCAGTGGAAATAAAGAAGGGATGAAGTAAAAAAAGTAAATTAATGGGAAAAAGTCAAGAAAAAAACAGACATATTAAGGACCAAATAAAACAAAAAAAAAGGAGGATAAATTGTAACAGGTTATCCACACTTTAACAAACTTAAATTGTTTATTAATGTTATATATTTTGTATACATTTTAAATAAATGATAAAAATACTAAATTTAACATTGGGGAAAAAATATGTTAACTTAATATGAAGGATTTTCAACACTATATGTCAAAATTGTTGATCATGTTGTATGTATATAAATACAAAAATAAATCTACATTATGAATGTATTTTGAAGGAGAAAAAAGTAGTGAAAGTTGGTCTCTTCTTGACAAGTAAAAAAAGTCAACAAGTGTGATCAAGACACTCTTGACGTCAGACTCTGAAGCTCTGATCCTGGGAGTCTTGGTGTCAGGACCACGTGCGGCCCGAGGTCCGGGCCTGACTTTTCCTCGGGTGTGTAAAATTCAATTATTCGACTCGTATTTGTTTGCTGAGAGCACCAGGCTGGACGCGGCTGCACATTCCCAGCGTGTGACAAGAGGGTTAAGGGAGCAGAGAAAAGCCTCCATTATTGCCAGTGAGAACGGCCCATGTGTCTGGCTGCACGCCCCAACCAACCCCCCCAACTTATTCACTCTCAAGCCTGAACTTTCTTACTCCTTTCTCTGCTTCTTTTTTCTTTTGCTGTTCCCCTCCTCCTCCTCCTCCTCTCCCTCTCTCTTCCTCACCCTCTCAACAATGCGGTGTATATTGAGTTCTTCAGCTCCCCTGCGGTCCAGGGAGCATGTGCACAACACTGGCAGGATGTCCGTCAACTAGTCCATTAATCAACGACGGCTCGTGAAAACACCATTAGGATCCTCACCAGACCCGTGAACGTCGCTGGGAACCCCCCGTCAGCATCTGTGTGCGTAAACTCACGGTGGTTTAAATTTCCCTTTAACTTTATCTTAACCTCCAAACCATGATCAAATCGGGGCGTGGTCTACGGGGTCACACTGACCATCATGAGGTCAGTTTAAAACTTATTTTTATTTCAAAACTTTCCTATGCAAAGTCATGCAAAATATTTCCGTACAGACGTTGAATATGTATACTTTTTTTTTTTCCGGATTCCCAATCATTATTTTAATTTACTTTGTATTGGTCTTTTCTTTCAAACGTACAAATGTTTCCAACATATTAAAACAAGCCAAATTGACTTTGTATTTATATTTATTTTATAATATCACAACCACTTAATTTTTTTAATCCGTATTTTTTTGGGGAGTATTAATCGTTTGAATGAAAACATAAAAATATTGATCATAAGTCATTAAAAAATCTCTTTATGCTGTATATAAAAATACGTGTTTGTCTACGTGTTACGGGCTAAGTGCGGTTTGACCGTATTTATGACACAAGGTCAAATATCATGTCGAAAATAACTATGTTATTGTATTATTCTTTTCTAGCCTTTAAATATAACGACAGGGTTTTTGTTTAGGGGCTCATAGGGGGGCACAAGGGGGGCTGAAGACCCCCTTGAAAATCTAATTACGTAACATTTTAATGACATTTTTTACCATGTCTATCACATACTTCTGTCATCAGTGAGCAGAGAAGCAGATGGAGTGAACGAATGCTCCTCCCATGATGCAACACTAATAGACTCAGGGACTCATTCATTCCTCCTGCTATTAAACTGTATAATTCTGAGTTTGGGGGCAGGAGTAAAAAGATGATATTTCATGTTAATCTTTGTATCCTTTTATTTGTTATTTTTCTTTGATCTATATTCTTTAGATTAAGATTGTGTCATCTGTGTCATCTTGTCATCATTTTAATTCACTTTCTTCTTCTTGTTTTCTGAATCTATCTTCTGTTGTGTGATGGAAAAACAAAACCTCTAGAGGGATCAATAAAGTTTATCTATCTATCTACTAAGGAGGATTTCAAGATGTTATACTTAGAAATACTCGACCCATAACTTCTCCCAGTTGCTATTCAGAGCTTTTCCATGATATTTTGTTTTTCATTGTCTTTTTTAATTCAGTTTTACAGACACAACGCTGACGAAATATAGTGTTTTCCATTCGATAAAATACTTAATTCAAACCATAGTCTGTGTCTATTCATGTTATTGTTGTCATGTTGCAGATTACACGTGAAACAAGCTTCTTTAAACTCTGTGACAGGAACAGTGATGAAGTCCAGCACCGAATTGAATTCACTCTTAACAACCGACAGGGGTCGCTACTTTTCCTCACTTCAGGCCACTATTAAGGTGGTAAAGTTTTACATTTACCGGCAAATATTACGACTGTACTCGCTATCATTGAAAATAATACTACACCGAACCAAGAAACTCAGTTGTAGATTCCAAAAAAAGTACAAATAAACTAAATTGTGGTGTGTTTTTTGTGCATTTTCTTTGTCATCTAAACGTGTGTCTGGTTCAACAGGTACTTGTGCACAGACCTGTACTGCCCTCGTGTGGCAGATATTTAAATTATCAGGTGATGCTGATGAAAAAACTTTTTTTTTCAAGTTTCTTTTGGAGATGGCGGTGTTACACACATATGAACTAAATCACATTTTTACTAACATCTGGAAAAGCGCTCTACAAATATAAATTACTTACTTACTCATTTTTTTTACAATCACTCTATTCTCTTAGATCAGTCACAAGTCATAAAATCAGTCACCAGTGTTGCCATGTGCTTCGGATGTAACCGATGTCTTTAAGCATCTGTTTCTATTGGATTCAATATTGTATTATTAATGGTTATCTACTTTCATTATATGATATATTTTACCTAAATCCCAGCGAGAATTCCGACCCGCTCTAGTAGAAGAACTCACATTTCCCTGATCCTTAAAACTCTTCACTGGCTTCCAGTTTCTTTCAGAACCAACTTCAAAATTCTGGTTCTTACTTTCAGATCTATTCATGGTCAGACTCCTCCTTACATCACTGATCTGATCCACCCTTACACCCCAGCTCGGGCTCTGAGGTCTGTGGATCAGAATCTACTGATGGTTCCTGAACACGGTTCAGGACCAGAGGAGAGAAATCCTTCCAGACTGTTGCCCCTAAGCTTTGGAACGATCTTCCTCGCACTGTGTGTTTGAAGGATCTACTGACTTGTAAATTGTGTCAATTGTAAATGAGTGAGTTTTGTTTTGCCAGTACCATTTGGGGGCTAAATGGGGGCGTGTGCAATTTTGAAACCTGAGCGCTACGAATTAAGGCCAAGACTATATTTTTAAGTACATGTTTAATGTGTGTATTTTAGACCAAAATTGAGCCAGTGAAGAGATTTAAGGATTGGAGAAACGTGAGTTCTTCTACTAGAGCGGGTCAGAATTCTCGCTGGGATTTAGGTAAAAATTGTATTCGAAAACTGTCAGTCGAACTGAAAATCTTACCATGAAAAGTTAATTTTAGAACAAAATTTACGAATAATAAGACCAAAACGAAAAAATAAATCACCAAAATCTGTGTTGATTTAAAGTCTGATTTCTACGGTTTATGTAAAAACCATTAAGGAACCAAGTATTGCTACTCATCCCTCAAAAGTTCATGAAATACCCTCAAGTTCTCGGTACTAAAAGATTTTAAAAGATTTTAAGAATGGTGAATATGGGCCAATTATACATGGAGTTCTCATAAGAATGCTTGAGTAAAACTGTCAGTCGAACTGAAAATCTTCAAGTCACAACCGTGAAAACGAGTTCATGTTCGAATTCGTACGTAATCGTCTCAGCCGACACGGCGCACAAACGCGCCAGGAAATCTTCAGAAGAAAAAAAAATAATGCTAAATGCCAAGCGGGTCGTATTGAAATCATTCAGGGGAGAAGATAACTCACGGGCACACTGGATACACTCTTCACACTAATGGTACTGACGATAAATTTGAACGCTTTAATCAGATAAATGAAATAGTTCTCGGCATTAAACCATATCATTCAACAGTTAACATGGAATTAACTTTAAGAATTTGAGAATAGTAAGTAAGAAAGTAAGTCATTTATATTTATAGATCGCTTTTCCAGACCAGGGTCACAAACTGCTTAAACAATCAATTGTCATAAGAACGCTTGAGTAAAACTGTGAATTTTATCGACATATAACCAAAAGTCTTGGGGCCCAACGATGATATTAAAGATAAAATAGATGATAAAAATGCACAAGAAATGGTATTTTTTATAAAACTTTCATATGAACTAAGGATCTGAACCTTCAATTTATGAGACAAATTTCATTTATTGACGAATAAAACTGTTGAAAATCTTCACTTCATTTCATCGTCTCAATCTATTTTCAACAAAAATCTACCAACAATTAAAATTAAAAACCTTTAATCGCTAAAATGTATTGAGTCAGCTTTGGTCCGAGGGAGGTTTTGAAACAAAACAGGTACAAGTGGAACCGTTTCCAAACAGGAGTAATCGAACTCAACTCAATCGAAATGGTTCGACTTGTACCTGTTTTTGTTCCCCCCCCCCTCAAAGTCAAGCGTCACTGACCTCATAGATCTGAACTTTGAACGTCACAAAGTCACAAAAACTTGAAGCAATAACCTGGAAACAAAATGTAACTCCTCCCTCGAGAACATGTGCAACAGGGCTTGACCATGTGGATTTAATTTTTAACACCGGTAAATATTTATTTAAAATGATGACGAAAATGAGTAGAAAAAAAGTAGAGCTCGTCGCTACCAAAGAATGAAGGTGATACATTCTTTCAAAATAGTTAAAGAAAAGAGAAAAATCACTTTTTTTAACAATTGATTTTTCTACAAAAGGCTAAAATAATTTTATATTCACTCTCCCGGTTCCTATATCAGAACAGCTGTCGCTCTAATCCTCAACAAATCATCAGCAAATGTCCAAAATCCAAATGTGAAAATAATAGGAACCCACACAGGGGGAACTGCAGTCCAGTCCCATGACATGATGATGCAGAAAGGGGGGTGTGGTGTCACGTGGTCTGGCTTTAAATAAGCAGAGGGAGTCGGGATCCGACCCACAGATCCACACAGACCGACACATACCTGCGCAGAGATGGACGCCGTCTATAAGAGAGTCAATGGAAACCACGTGGCTAATGGAGAGCCAGAGCTGGGCACTCGGGTAATATTCATCAAATCCTTTTTTGTTTGGTTTTTTCAGTTAAAAAAATACAAATAAATTGTGATCAATGGCATGTGTGTAACTGATACTTTTTGTAGAAGGTGGTTGTGATATTTTATTGTTGAAGTTACCATGGAATGTTCTAGCAGTGTCAATAGAAACAAAAGGTGTGAATAGAACTTGATGGAGAGAGAAAAACAGCTGATGATACTTTTAGGAGGAAAACAAAATGTGGGTTTTTCTAGTGAAATCCCAAAAATAAAAAGGGTGAAAATATCACAAAAGCTACTTCATTCTTCGTCCTCTGTTAAACTGGTGTGAATAAAAGTTTTTTTTTAAATACTACTGCAATATTACCATCAGAAATGTTGATTTAAGTCACGTTGCACTTCTATATTATATATAATAAATATCCATGATCAAATCATCATGATAGCAGAAAATGCAGCGATTGGGTAAAGTAGTTATACATCTAAAAATGAAAGGGAAAAAGCAGTTAAACTAATGCATTTATTTTAAATTAACACAGTTAAAATTGATCATGAGCCAGTGTGACATGACCATTCACCCGTGTAATGTACTCGAATTGATAGCATGACAATCATAACATCTGAATAGTTTACATTGTTTTATATTAGATGACGAGTTAAAGTTGGCTCAGATCTAAGTAAATGTTACATCCATCCATCCCTAAGTAAGTCATTTATATTTATATAGCGCCTTTCCAGACCAGGGTCACAAGGCGCCTAAACAATCAAAACAATACTCAATAAAAGTCTGATCTGTACATTTTGTTTTTACATTACATAATTTTACTGTTTTAGTTTATTGAGAGACAGTTATATATTATATTAAAAGCCACACAAAACACATCAAGAGAGGTAACGATTTCTCGATTATATTTGCTTTTAATGAAACGAATGAAGCCAAAACCTTCAAAACCTTTTAAATAGATTTCGTTTATAAGGCGAAGTTTTCGCTTTAATACACGCATTTACTACAAAAGTGAATAATTCTTCAGTTTTTTCAGCGGTTATGTCGCGGTGATGCTTACCATGCTAGCAAACAAGCTAACCGACTAAGGTTGGCCGCTAACAGTTAGCAACACTAGCAAGTTAGCGTGTCATTATGAAAGTATGACAAACATCATCTAAGCAAGTGCGTAATTCCTTTATTCACCAAAGGAATTTCCCCCGAGAGAACAATATCCATCTACTTTCCTCTCCTCCCTCAGAAAAGACGAGGCTCCATGTATCTGGAGGAAGAGACCAGCAACAAGTCGGAGATCATCTCCTGCATCTTCTCGCTGAAGGAAGGAGTCGGCGCTTTGGCCAAAGCTCTGCGGCTCTTCGAGGTAAACCAACCGAAAACAACAACCTTTTTTACCATCCACTCATCACACGTATGATGACACGACAAGCTCCCGCCGGGTGTTTAAAGAACACGTTTTATGGTTAGCACCGTGACTTAAAGGGTTTGAAGTTTCAGTGCGGAAAATTAAAACCAGCCACATCTGCTTTTAACAACCGCTTAAGGAATGTTTACGGACCGAGCTGCTGAGCCGAGTCAGATGCTCTTCCTACACATCGTGAAGTGTCTTGTCAGATCCTACGTTTCCCGATTTTCATTCATCGAAACATCAATTTACTGAAGGTAGATTTCGTTTATCGGACTGAAGCATTCGTGACTGAAAGGACAGAAATGATATTCATCTGTTTTTTTCTTCTATTGATTATTATGGTCTGACATAAGTTTTGTCTGAAGTAACATCAACCAGTGACTCTCGACACGTCAAGACACTCGTTCCAGTGAAGATTTTTGTCAGAAAATTAACCTGTAAACAAGTGAAAGTGAGAGAAAATCTATGATTTATTTGTATCTAAAGGCCTGTGAATATAATGCCGACATTAAACCGGTCCGTGGTTCGGAAAAGGTTCTTGATTTACGGCAAAATTGAAAAAGAAAAGTATTTTTTCTAAAATATAAAGTAATAAAACTACTTTATTACTGAATGATTCACTAATTATTTACTTTTATTTACTTTTTTCTATAAATTGTCAATTTGAACGGTGTAGATCCTGCCAGTATAGTTTTCGGGGCAAAATTGTGTCAATTGTAAATGAGTGAGTTATGTTCTGCCAGTACCATTTGGGGGCTAAATGGGGGCGTGTGCGATTTGTAACCGGAGCGCTTACGAATTAAGGCCAAGACTATATTTTTAAGAACATGTTTAATGTGTGTATTTTAGACCAAAATTGAGCCAGTGAAGAGATTTAAGGATCGGAGAAATGTGAGTTATTCTACTAGAGCGGGTCAGAATTCTCGCTGGTATTTAGGTAGAAATTTTATTCGAAAACTGTCAGTCAAACTGAAAATCTTCAAGTCACAACCGTGAAAACGAGTTCATGTTCGGATTCGTACGTAATCGTTACACAAACACGCCAGGAAATCTTCAGAAGAAAAAAAAAGAATGCTAAATGCCAAGCGGGTCATGAAATCATTCAGGGGAGAAGATAACTCACGGGCACACTGGATACACTCTTCACACTAATGGCACTGAGGATAAATTTAATCAGATATTGTTCCTCGTGCCTCCTTTTCCACGAAAATGATGTTCGACGACCTCATAGAGCACCGGCGAAACATTCCACGGAGATTTAAACCTACTTCACAACCAACCAAACCACTAAAAGAACTGCTTTCTTCTCCCTCGATCCAGAGCAAATAATTGATCTTAATTTTGGATTCAATTCTTTTGGAACAATTTAAACATTTTTACATAAATTGACCTGTCATTTTGAAATAAACTGCGTAACAAATTATTTTTTCAAGGCAGAAGCTCATTTAATTTCCTTCTTTGAAGAAGCTTGATGGGTTTGCCTCAAGGTTTAGGGGATATTGTGTTGAGTAGTACATGCAGTAGATGGTAAACCAATATAAACCAAAAAGTACTTTCACAGATATATTCATTGAGTGATATTAACAAGAGTTGAGAATTGATAATAAAATTAAAAATATATATATTGTGCTTGTTTTGGGGATGGATTTTCTGAATTACACCCCTTAACTATATTAATCCTTATGTTGTCCCTGGGTCAAGGTGACCCGGAAACAAATCCAGGTTCAAACTGATGTAAAAAAAACAACTCTCCTGACTCATATGTTTCAAATGTTTTTCTCACCAAGATGCAGTAAGTCTCTCATCAAGACCATATAAAGTTCTCCGCCGTCTGAAATCTGGGCGAACAAGAGGTTACGAAAACAGAGTCCATTATGATGTAATAATGGCTTCACTCCTCCTCCAGCCAGCTGTAATCACACCTCACTTTGTTTATACAACGAGTCCCTTGGAGGTGGAGACTTCCTGGGATTGATGATGCACGGTGACACACCTCCATGTTTGACCTCCAGAATAACAGTGTTGCCAGTAGGCGGAGCTTAAGTACATTTTCTAATGTAAATATTTAAATGAAAAGGGTGTTTTTTGTACAAACAGACACTGATGATACAACAGAGTCACACGTCTTTTTAAGACACACTTAAATCAACACGATATTTGATCTTTAAGGATGTGTGGTTACTTCAAGAAGGACCATGATGTTTGCAGATTGTACAGTGAGAGTTAAGGTGCAGGTTAAGAGTTGAAGACACTCAGGTTTGACAAGCGTATAAATTGTCGAAGACAAAGTAAGTCACAGGGAGAAAGAGATAGTGGAGAAATATTGGAGGATGAACGATAGAAATGGATGTCCTGGGTCGAGGTGGATGAAAGGAACACGAAGCAAAAGGATTTAGAGACACTTATCTGGATCAAGGCAGCAAAAGTATGACTTCGCTGACGTGCCGAATGAATTTGATGTGGACAATTAAGGACAACTGTTGGAATTAAGAAGAGTTTCTTACACAATAATCTCTTATGAAAGAAAAACCACCTCTTAAAATGCTTCAAACAACAGATCTAAGGCTTTAGATTAGAAAAGAGTAAATATTGGTTGACACGAAACTTTTATATCGACTTTATTGAGATTAACTTGGCATTTATTACCATCATTTAGTAGAAAACAGATCTTCTCTTTTAATATATTGTTTGTTGTTTGGGTGACCTTAATACTGACTGACTTGATCGACCTCTGGTTACGTAGGAGTTGCGAAAACGCTCAGACGCGATCAATGATTATCCAAAGGGACGGATTGAGATGTTGCCAAAAAAAAAGCAAGAGAAGCGAGGATTGGTTTGTTTATCCGTCTACGACGCGAACAACTTTTTAACTTCTGACCCCTCGTCGACCACCACAGCTGACCTCTAGAACAAATACCATTCTTTCTCTCTCAATTACTCAAGAATAAAACCACTTCACTTTTCCAGATCATTCTATGGATTTATGGAAACTATTCCCAGATGTGGCTTAATGCTTCTTACACAACTTGAACTATTTCAACTATTTGAACTAGTGGTACCATTTGCGCTGCATGTGACTGGGCTGAACGCTCGTCATGTGCATGAGCGCTCGGTGCCTGTAGTAAATCTGATCCCTGACATGAACCCAGATCTTGGACGCTAAGCCTGAGGCGTTTGATTCAAGCGACTGAACGTCTTTTCTTACAATACACTCAGTCGAACAACCTTTTCAAGGACATTTATTGTCACGAACTGTGAACACATTTTGTTACTGAGGTCACATGGCTGATATATTTTAGGGATTCAGTGCATGCTGGGATATAAAAAGTTATAACTTTTTTGCTCTTCATCTTAAAGGTCAACTTATGCGTTGATGTAAGTGTGTCTTAAATAGATATTGGACTCTATTGTACTCATGAGTATTTGTTTGTACAAAACTCTCTTTTAATTGAAATATTCACATTATAAAATGATCTTAAGCCCCGCCCACTGAAAACACTTTCTGGAGATGAAATCTTGTTCACCATAACCACATGCACTCTGCGGTGATTGGTCACTGCAAGTCATCAATCCAGGAAGTATCCACCTCCAAGGGACTCGTTGTATAAACAAAGCGGGGCGTGATTAGAGCTAAAAAGGAGGATGAGTGAAGCCATTATTATATAATAATGACCTCCACTCATGTAACCTCTTGTTTGCCGAGATTTCAGACGGGGGGAGAAGTTAATAAGGTAACAACTTCAAAACACTGTCATGATGAGAGACTTTACTGCATCTTGGAGAGAAAAAACATTTGAAACATGCGAGTCCTTTAAAGCAGAACGACGGAAGAGTGAACTAAGATGTTGCCCCCACTGTAGTAACTGTGTAATTGCAGGGGTCAGACCACCTCTAGCTCTGCCTCCACATTCCACATCTGTTGTTGTTGTTGTTATTGTTGTAGCATTAAAGAAATTCCTTTCAGGACTTAAGTCATAATGGAAATAAATGCAACAGCCATCTCTGACCCACTAGCATTAATCTGTTTAATGGTCACATGATGCCCAATCCAAATAATGTGGTAAAAAAAAAGAATCATGAGGTAATAATCACATTTTTATTTTTTAAATCACATGTAGAGCTGCTTAAATAGAGCCTGTGAGCCAGTACACGATAAAACCTTCAAAGGTAATTACCTCTGTTTCTATTTCTGAGGTTTTATTGAAATATCTTTTCCTCGTTTTTAGCTAGTTTGCAAACTGAAGGACCATCAGGTTATTAGACAGTTTTTTTTAGCATTGAACATTTTTTGGAAAATAATTGAATCCAATAATGTATTTATTAAAAGGTTGAATTAGTTTTGTTTTTTTTGTTCAATTCAATCATTTTTTGATACTGAAATGGTTGAATTTTAATGGAAGATTTAAAAAAAAAAATGAATAAAACGTTTATCATGAAGTTTATTAAGTTTAAGTAATAAAAAATACAATACAAAAATTATCTCAATTTCAACAAAGAAGTCAACATTTCAATAAAACAATTTCATTCAAATAAATAAACGTAATAATAATTTAAAATATATATTTATTAATTTTATAATATAAGTGAAGTAATAAGATCTGTCAAAACTGGGCTGAATTTATCTTTTTATTTTTATATTTTTATACAATAAAACCCCCAAAAAAGAGCACCATAGCCACAGAGGAAACTGACGTGGGTAAAATGATGAGAAAATAGGACATGCCACCTCACAGCTTCCTCTTCTGCTCAGCCAATCACGGAGCCAGAAAAACATCCTCCCGCTTCCACCCCTCGAATCTTGAAATGTTTTGCTCATGGACTACGTGATGCAAAACACACCAGCATCTGTTATTATTTACTCAGAGGTCCGTGCGGGGTTGTGTTTTATTACGCAAGGTGAGTAACATCCCTGGACTCTGACCCGTCGGTGAGTCAGGCCCGGCATGACCCATGACTTGACCATGAAACAAGGATTGGCGAGTCTCTGATGAATGTTAATGGGACTAAATAAATATTTGTTAAAACCTCATCCAGATTTTTTTATATATATAATTATACTTTTAATGATGTTTACAATAAGAAGACAAAGTTAAAAAGTCACTGATATTTGGTTTAAAAAGAAAAAGAAAAAGAAGCTGGGTTTGTGTGGCGTCACAGTGAGTTTTCGCGGTCAAACGGCAGCCTCTGGTGGCGAGAAGAGGTACTGCGACTACTAGTTCTTCTTTCAGAGATTGTTCTTGTGTTTGTGTGTGATAAAAAAGTTGATAAAACACTCACTTTGGACGATGTCATGGACAGGACAAGGGCATCAATCTGACCCACATCGAGTCTCGTCCGTCCCGGAACAACAAGGACCAGTTCGAGTTCTTCATCAACGTGGACTCCACCTGCTCGCAGGCCCTGGACGAGGTCATCGCCGGCTTGGGAACGGAGATCAGCGGACACGTCCACGAGCTGTCGCGCAACAAAGAGAAGGACACGGGTCAGTGTCATTACAGTACAATATTTAGCAAACTTCTTCTCATAAGTGACTTTTTAAAAACGATCAACAATATTTTCTTTAACTCAAGTATGGACTCACAAAATATTTTGATTTTAACCCTTGTGTTATCTCAGGGTCAAGGTGACCCGGAGGCCTGTAAACGTATGTAGATGTTTGAGGTATCGCATGTGTCGTCTCTGGGTCAAGGTGAACGACCTCCACGGCTTCCATAAATACATATGCAGCGGTGGAGGTCGTTCATCTTGACCCAGAGACGACACAAGGGGTAAGTAAATCTCCCCAAAAAATCATCTAAACATGTTTGTATTTAAGTGTTAAATGACAAGTTCAGGAAATAAATCAGTGAAATCAGAACATTTACTTTTTGAATTATTGGAATTGGAATATGACACAATCTGTAAACAAACAAATTCTACTTCTTCATTTAAATATGATTGAATTCAATTATTCAATTTAAAAAAAAAAGAAAATAATTCAACCTTTAAATATAGAAATTATTGAATTCAATTATTTACAACAACAAAAAAAATCAATGCTTGAAAACAAACGTGATAATGTAGAAAAGGTTTCAACATATTTACAATTCAACTTTTCAATACATATTTTCTTATTTAATTGTTAAAAAAAACAAAAACTATTCAACTTGTAAATTTAGAAATTGAGTTTAACTATTTAAAAAAAAAAAAATGCTTTAACATCTCATTTTTTTTCAATTATACCTTTTAATATATACAGTATATATATATATATATATATATATATATATATATATATATATACTGTATATATATTAATCCGATTGTTCAATCAACAACACATTCAACTTTTCAATAAAAAATGGTTTGATTCAATTATGAATTGAAAACCAACCTTTTAATATAAAAATGTTTAATTTAAATTATTCAATTTAATTATTTGCAAAAAATAACTATTAAATTCTATTTTATTTTATTTTTTTCAAAAAGGTTATCAACATTTTAACAATGTTACCTTTCAATATAAAAATGATGTGATTTAACTATATATATAAATATATATATAATAAAGAAATTATTGAATTTAGTTTTTTACAAAAAAAAAACAACTAAAAAACAACTATTCAAAACTTAAAAATATTTCTTTTTTTTTTCTCAAAATTTCACAAAAGGTGAAAACATTTCTCCAATTCTACCTTTTTAATATTCGGATTACAACGATCTTCTCCATAGAAAACATCAAAATAAAGTTCGTTTGACTGTCTTGAATACAAACATATATGTTATATATATTATATACATACACAAACATGTACATCCAAACGAAATTAGACAGAAAATAAAGTATAAAACAAGAGTCTTAATAAATATGAATGGGACAAAGGGGAAATTTAATTAATTAAAATAAGAATTCATAATAATATGGCCATTGTCAAAGCTTCTATTAAAAGAGACCAGTTAAATAAATACATTTTACATTTTACAATTGTTCTAGTTTCGACCCCCTTTAACTCTATGTTATGTGGGTGTTACTGCAGGACAGAGACGAGCGTCAAACACAAGAGACATTCATCATCAAGACGCTCCAGACAGACGCGCTAATGCAGAGTCAGTGTCGCCATGTTGGCTTCTTGACTAAAACTTGACCCCTTTATTAGTTGTTTCCACAATGACATTAGTTTAGCTACTGAGGACAAACAGGCCCCGTTGGAACAGAGGGGGCGAGTGTCCCCTCTAGCGAGGGCCACCGGGGCTCCTCCTCTGACCCCGGGTGGCCCCCGGTTTCGGGGTCAAGTGGATGACGGGATATTTATGGCCTGTTTTGGAGACGGCCTGTTTATGAAGGAGGCTGGCGAGGACGCGCTGTCACGGCGTCGCCTGAGGCCGGACCACACTCTGGAGAAATGTGGATTGATGACGGTCCGTCTGCGACATAAATCCAACGTGTCGAGAACAAGACCTTTTTGTTTGTGCCGCTGTTGTCGAGTGTCGCGGCGTCTCGGACACACACGGCGCAGACACCATCATGTGACGGCTTCAGATTTATATCAAGAAGACACTTTGACCTTCAACGTGAACTGTGTCCTGATCTACGAGGACTCTAAGTTATCGGCAATTTGATTTTAAAATGTCAGAATATTCGTTTTAAAAGGTTGTTTACATGATTCAGAAACAAACAAACAAACAAAATCACCCCTGGGCAAATTAACTTTTAAATTATTTTATATTTTATATTTTAAATTGAGATAAAAAAATATATTTTAAAGACTTAAAGGATTATAATGAACACTAAGAGAATACTTTGTTTAACACAACCAACACCAGAATATAAAATAAACAAAAAAAAGCTTAAAAATAAGTTTCATTTGCAGTTGCATTTTATTTTAAGACGTGATATGTTTAATGGTTGAAACAAATAAAGCATAATAATATTTTGACTATAATAATAATTATAATAATAAATGTGAAACCAACCAACCAAATTGCCGAAATAAAAATACGGAAACACAAATACTTTACGGTTTCCTCTTGATTATTTGTCTTTTTACATTAGTATACTTGTTGTTTAACAATGTTGGAAATTGACAATATGCCAACATGAAAATATGCTATCATGACAATATGCTAACATGACAAAATGCTAACATGACAAAATGCTTACATGACAATATGCTATCATGATATTATGCTAACATGACAATATGCCAACATGACAATATGCTAACATGACAATATGCTATCATGACAATATGCCAACATGACAATATGCTAACATGACAATATGCTATCATGACAATATGCTAACATGACAAAATGCTTACATGACAATATGCCAACATGACAATATGCTAACATGACAATATGCTATCATGACAATATGCTAACATGACAAAATGCTTACATGACAATATGCCAACATGACAATATGCTAACATGACAATATGCTATCATGACAATATGCTAACATGACAATATGCCAACATGACAATATGCTAACATGACAATATGCTATCATGATATTATGCTAACATGACAATATGCTGAGATGACAATATGCTAACATGATAATATGCTAACATGACAATATGCCAAAATAACAATATACTATCATGACAATATGCTAATATGACAATATGCCAAAATGACAATATACTATCATGACAATATGCTATCATGAAAATATGCTAACATGACAATATGCTAACATGACAATATACTATCATGACAATATGCTAACATGACAATATGCTAACATGACAATATACTATCATGACAATATGCTAACATGACAATATGCTAACATGAAAATATGCTGACATGACAATATGTTAACATGACAATATGCTGACATGAAAATATGTTAACATGATAATATGCTAACATGACAATATGATAACATGACAATATGCTGACATGACAATATGCTGACATAATAAGGGATTCTAATAAAAAAAAAAAAATGCCAACATGACAATATGCTATCATGACAATATGCCAACTTGACAATATGCTAACATGACAATATGCTAACATGACAATATGCCAACATGACAATATGCTAACATGACAATATGCTATCATGACAAAATGCTTACGTGACGATATGCTAACATGACAATATGCCAACATGACAATATGCTAACATGAAAATATGCTATCATGACAATATGCTAACATGACAAAATGCTTACATGACAATATGCCAACATGACAATATGCCAACATGACAATATGCTATCATGACAATATGCCAACTTGACAATATGCTAACATGACAATATGCTATCATGATAGTATGCTAACATGACAATATGCTAACATGACAATATGCTATCATGATAGTAGGCTAACATGATAGTAGGCTAACATGACAATATGCTATCATGACAATATGCTAACATGACAATATGCCAACATGACAATATGCTAGCATGACAATATGCCAACATGACAATATGCTAACATGAAAATATGCTAACATGTTTGTACAATTCTGCTACTTCTCAGTGCCTTGGTTTCCCAACGACATCCAGGACTTGGATCGCTTCGCTAACCAAATCCTCAGCTACGGATCAGAGCTGGAAAGTGATCACCCGGTTAGTCATGAATCATGAGCAACATCCTGCTCCCCGAGTGTGTGTGTGTGTGTGTGTGTGTGTGTGTGTGTGTGTGTGTGTGTGTGTGTGTGTGTGTGTGTGTGTGTGTGTGTGTGTGTGTGTGTGTGTGTGTGTGTGTGTGTGTGTGTGTGCAGCCATGCCCACGCTGGTCATGAAAGGGCGGCTGCACTCGTCTGTCCTTTTTCATGCTAAGTTTGAATGGAATAGAAGTGGATGTCATTGCTTTAATTGAGCTCCTGTAATTATAGATAATTGCCATCACCATTAAAGAGAGACCATTGATGGTCAGCTGGAGAACGCTCTACAAAGGCTTGATTAGAATATGGACCTGTGCACTCGCAGCACTAGACCAGAGCGTCACGTTGTCAGAGGCCCGGCCCGAGCACAGGATTGTCTTGCTTTGATTTTGGCCTGTTCATATGATCTCATCTGCCTTTCTTTGTGTGTTTGTGTGTGTGTGTGTGTGTGTGTGTGACTGTGTGTCTGTGTGTGTGTGTGTGTGTGTGTGTGTGTGTGTGTGTGTCCAGGGCTTCACTGATCCTGTGTACAGGGCCCGGAGGAAGGAGTTCGCAGACATCGCCTACAACTACAGACAGTAAATATCACAAAAGAGAAAGATCTCAAATTTTAATGTATATTTACATGGTTTTATTCTACAAAAAGTGGTACTTTTCTTTCTCTGAACAACAGTCGTTGTTCTATTGTGGCAAGTCTTTACAGAATAATCCAATTTTTAACTATAATCGAACATTTTTCAACTATAATCAAACTATTTTCAACTATAATCAAATATTTTTTAACTGAAATCAAACTTTTTCGACTATAATTGAACAACGTTCAACAATTATCAAACAATTAAACTATAATCAAAAAATTTTCAACTGTTATCAAACAATTTTAACTGTAATCGAACAATTTTCAACTGTGATCGAACAATTTTTAACTGTGATCAAACAATTTTAGACTATAATTGAACAACTTTCAACAATTATTAAACTATAATCAAACATTTTTCAACTGTTATCAAACAATTTTCAACTGTGATCGAACTATTTTTAACTATAATCAAATATTTTTCAACTGAAATCAAACTATTTTCGACTATAATTGAACAACTTTCAACTGTAATCAAACAATTTTCAACTTTAATCAAACAGTTTTCGACTGTAATCAAACAATTTTCAACTAAAATCAAACTATTTTCAACTAAAATCAAACAATTTTCAACTATAATCAAACTATTTTCAACTATAATCAAACTATTTTCAACTATAATCAAACAATTTTCAACTATAATCAAACAATTTTCAACTATAATCAAAGAATTTTCAACTAAAATCAAACAATTTTCAACTATAATCAAACAATATCCAACTATAATCAAACAATATCCAACTAAAATCAAACAATTTTCAACTATAATCAAACTATTTTCAACTATAATCAAACTATTTTCAACTATAATCAAACAATATCCAACTAAAATCAAACAATTTTCAACTATAATCAAACTATTTTCAACTATAATCAAACAATTTTCAACTATAATCAAAGAATTTTCAACTATATTCAAACAATTTTCAACTATATTCAAAAAATTTTCAACTATAATCAAACAATCTTCAACTGTTCATTTGATGAGACACTGATGCGACACATTTCAAACTGGAGTCTGACCACACGTGTTGTCTTCAGCGGTCAGATCATCCCCAGAGTGGAGTACACGGAGGAGGAAAAGGCCACATGGGGCGTCGTGTTCAAAGAGCTCAAGACCCTGTACCCGACCCACGCCTGCCGCGAGCACAACAGAGTTTTCCCCCTGCTGGAGAAATACTGCGGCTACAGACAGGACAACGTCCCCCAGCTGGAGGACGTGTCCCGCTTCCTGCAGTGTAAGTCTCTGGACCGAGGAGTCCAAATAATAACGGGCCGACTCAACTAAAAAAAAACTGTACCCTCTGCAGCGTGTACAGGGTTCCGTCTGCGCCCGGTCGCGGGTTTGCTGTCCTCCAGGGACTTCCTTGCCGGTCTGGCTTTCCGGGTTTTCCATTCCACGCAGTACATTCGCCACAGCTCCCGGCCCACCTACACACCCGAACCGTGAGTGCTGGATCTCTTCTGGTCAAGACTTTGTGTCGAGCTACATCTCTTGTCTTTTCCAGGGACATCTGCCACGAGCTGCTGGGACACGTCCCTCTGTTTGCCGACCAAAGTTTTGCCCAGTTCTCCCAGGTACAGAAGGTTTAAATCTCTACGCATCAGAGGTCGTCGTTTACTATCGTTTGACTTTTTTCGTCTTTTAACAGGAGATCGGTCTGGCGTCCCTCGGGGCTCCTGATGAGTACATCGAGAAACTGGCCACTGTAAGCAAGATTTTTCTACGATCTATGAGTGTGTATGAAATTCTTAAGAGTTTCACACGTTTTCATGGGTCTTATTCAAACAGAAAGAACTCTGTGGACAATACAAGATCATTTCGGTGTTGCAATATATTGTGCTGCTGTAGTAACAAGAGTATATTTGTAGTATTGTCCGAGTACTTGACTCTGGTGTTGCAGTATTTACAGAGCACATGACTCTTGACGAAGTCGTAACTGTTTCATTTGTTTTGAAACCAAAATATGTCCAAACATTAGTTTTAAAAGCTGCTGGAGTCGACTGTATCCTCTCGTCCTCAGTTGTATAGCTAGTGTTATTAAATCCCTCTGGAGATCTCTTTCGGGACATTAAGTTTACAGCAAACATGAGAAGGTACAGAAAATAGTAGTATAAACTGTTAAATAAGTTTGTCAATAGTAGTATTAACTGTTAAATAAGCTTGTAAATAGTAGTATTAACTGTTAAATAGGTTTGTTAATAGTAGTATTAACTGTTAAATAAGCTTGTAAATAGTAGTATTAACTGTTAAATAGGTTTGTTAATAGTAGTATTAACTGTTGAATAAACTTGTAAATAGTAGTAATAACTGTTAAATAAGCTTATAAATAGTAGTATTAACTGTTAAATAAACTTGTAAATAGTAGTATTAACTGTTAAATAAGCTTATAAATAATAGTATTAACTGTTAAATAAGCTTATAAATTGAAGTATTAACTGTTAAATAGGTTTGTCAATAGTACTATTAAATGTTAAATAATCTTGTAAATAGTAGTATTAACTGTTAAATAAGCTTGTAAATAGTAGTATTACTGTTAAATAAGCTTGAAAATAGTAGTATTAACTGTTAAATAAGCTTGTAAATAGTAGTATTAACTGTTAAATAAGTTTGTAAATAGTATAAACTGTTAAATGAAGTTGTAAATAGTAGTAATAACTGTTAAATAAGGTTGTAAATAGAAGTATTAACTGTTAAATAAACTTGTAAATAGTAGTATTAACTGTTAAATAAGCTTATAAATAATAGTATTAACTGTTAAATAAGCTTATAAATTGAAGTATTAACTGTTAAATAGGTTTGTCAATAGTACTATTAAATGTTAAATAATCTTGTAAATAGTAGTATTAACTGTTAAATAAGCTTGTAAATAGTAGTATTACTGTTAAATAAGCTTGAAAATAGTAGTATTAACTGTTAAATAAGCTTGTAAATAGTAGTATTAACTGTTAAATAAGGTTGTAAATAGTATAAACTGTTAAATGAAGTTGTAAATAGTAGTATAAACTGTTAAATGAGGTTGTAAATAATAGTATTAACTGTTGACTAAGCTTGTAATTAGTAGTAATAACTGTTGAATAAGCTTGTAAATAGTAGTATTAACTGTTAAATAAGCTTGTAAATAGCAGTAATAACTGTTAAATAAGGTTGTAAATAGTAGTATTAACTGTTAAATAAGCTTGTAAATAGCAGTAATAACTGTTAAATAAGGTTGTAAATAGTAGTATTAACTGTTAAATAAGCTTGTAAATAGCAGTAATAACTGTTAAATAAGCTTGTAAATAGCAGTAATAACTGTTAAATAAGGTTGTAAATAGTAGTATTAACTGTTGAATAAGGCTGTAAATAGCAGTAATAACTGTTAAATAAGAATCTCTCTTGTGTTCTGCAGGTGTACTGGTTCACCGTGGAGTTCGGGTTGTGTAAGCAGGGCTCGGAGATCAAGGCTTACGGCGCCGGCCTGCTCTCATCCTTCGGAGAGTTGACGGTAAGAGAGGATGTGTAGGAAGTGTAATAGAATACTCTGTCAGTCGTGAACCATCAAAAATGAAGGAGATATCTTTTGCTTAAAAAGTACCTCAACCGTGAATCTAAAAATATGAACAGAAACAAATGCAGCGTCGACGTGTTACGAAGTATGTCATGACGTCACGATGTTCTGTTCACCTCGGAGGCAGTGGGTTAGTGGTCCGATCGGAATCGGGTTTAATATGTCACCTGGTCAATGCGGCATGTGAGGGACCAGCAGGGGGGTGTTCGAGTGGTGCAATATCAAGGTCATAGTTACATCAGGGCGCCATCGTCAGGAGGATGTGCACTCGGCTGACTCACAATAACAGACGCACACTACACTTCCTGCTTACAGTACTGCCTGACGGACGAGCCCAAGGTCCTGTCCTTTGACCCGGAAAAGACTAGCCTTCAGAAATACCCGATCACCGAGTACCAACCGGTGTACTTCGTCGCCGAAAGCTTCGAGGACGGAAAAGAGAAAGTCAGGTGAGGAAAAATGTTCGTTTTAATGAATAAAATAGTTGGTTGAACATGATTGTGTTTGTAGGAAATTTGCCGCCACGATTCCCCGACCATTCGCGGTGCGCTACAACGCCTACACCCAGAGTATCGAGGTTCTGGACAACACCCAGCAGCTCAGCAACCTGGCAGACTGTATCAACAGTAGGTTTCCACGCACACAAGTTATAATCTTACTTAAGCAGACTTAAGTCAGTAAGTAAAAGTTATTTGGTAAAGCGCCTTTTCTAGACCAGGGTCACAAAACGCTTTATCAATTAAAAGCAATACACAGTTTAAATACATACAAATTTAAAAACACTAAAAGGCCAAATCCTAAAGGAAACTGGCAGCCAGTGAAGAGTTTTAAGGATCGGAGAAATGTGAGTTCTTCTACTAGAGCAGGTCAGAATTCTCGATGCAGAGTTGTGTATTAACTGCAGGCGAGACAGATCCTTCTTGTGTTTTTTTTTAAGGTTGTAATATGTATTTAAATAAAGTTATATGAAATGTTTCTCACCTGAGTAATATTTACAAATGTTTCATTTTGTTTTCCAGGTGAATTGGCGAAGTTATGTGAAGCCCTACGGAGACTGCCGTGAACATCGTGCAAAAAAAGAAGAATCATTCCAATTTCTTTACACATATTTACATCTTCGTTTCTTACTTTTAAAAATCTATATGCATGCTGTATCATTGTTTTAACATAGAAGTCCTATAGTATAGAGTGTTTTATGTTTTGTGTATCGAGATTATCAATATGTAATAATGTACATTTTTCAAATTATTAATAAGCATTTTATCAGCTGAACGACTGCAATTGAAAGCTTTTTTCACTTCTTGTTATCTTGCATGAGCTGTATTAATAAATCAAATATATCACAATAACTATTCGTTGTTTTTTATTGTGTCGTCAATACAGTGTTTTAGTTAATATAGTAAATGTTTCTGATACGAATAAAGATATGTGTTTGTAAATAAATTGATCAGATTTTCATACTTTACTTTGGACAGGTGGTTTACAAATGAAAAAAAAAGAAATACAACAAATATAACATGATGAATGTGTGTTAAAATGCAGTACTTACTTGTCAACATGGGTAATACTGACAACATCAGACATCATGTATTAATATTTGTTTGGGGAAACAATGATGATCAATTCAATAAAAATGCTCAAAAGTTATTTTTAGGGACAATACATCTTCGGGGAGAACGAATCAATGCGTCTTGAAAAATGTTACCATTATGTTTATTTAAATATGGTAATATTTTGTATTTTATGCGTTTTATTTTAATTTTCATGATCTGCAAACGACTCGATTGACTACAAATGTCATGAAAGTACAATTAATTGCTAGATTACTACACGTATAAAAAGTACAATGGTAGTTTATACTTAAAACGTAGAATATTTAAATGTAGCGTAAGAGTATTCATTTTGAATAATTTACACATAATTAAACTTTCCTTAGTTTACTGGTTATACTATAAACAGGGTTCTTACAGCTTAAGGTAAGTAAAGTTAAGACTTCTTTTTAATACCACTTGAAATTCAATTTAAGACCAACTCGAAATATCAAACTAAATAGAAAATAACTCAATAAACAACACATTTATTAAATGGGTGTGGGTGAAATTTTAACTAATTTTTCATTTTAAAAATAAAATAAACATGACTTGAATAGATAATTAAAAACTTTCTTTGAC
Source organism: Callionymus lyra (assembly GCF_982586985.1). Classification (NCBI taxonomy): domain Eukaryota; kingdom Metazoa; phylum Chordata; class Actinopteri; order Syngnathiformes; family Callionymidae; genus Callionymus; species Callionymus lyra. Next base: position 14,475,849 of record NC_141820.1, read on the forward strand.
TCTCATTAGCTATTTTGAACCTTTTTTTTCTTAACAAAATAGAGTGTAGACCTGTTGTCCGGTACCACTTCCATCCATGAATTTACTCTAATTTATTTTATTATTTTCATTTTGTAAAAATTGATTCAAGACTTTTAAATATCAATTAAGTCCTTATTTTTTAGCTTCATGAACTAAATGCCCTTTAAGTAAACACAGTATATATTTAAGAATATTTAAAAGTGAACTTTTTCTTTGCCATTGGAAATCATCAGAGTGCATAACTAAGAATAAATAAACATATTTATTTTTTAAAGGATCCATATTGTACTCTCAGATATTTTTTTTAAGGTTTCTTAAGGAATATTTATTTAAATAAATGGATTAAAAATCATTTATTCATCACATAAAAAACGAGTTAGTGGTATATTTCGTGTCTGGATTTGTTATTCAATCGTTTTTAATCTCATAACAATTCTATTTCCCTGCATCTATTTGTGGCCCTCGAGATAAGGCGGGTGACGCAGGGACGGACGTGCGTCTCTCACCTGCTGCAGGTATTTAAAGGCGACCCTCGCAGCTCTTCCAGCCACAGCCTCCTCATGAAGACGGACACCGGAGTCTCGACGCCCGCCGCCCCCGCGGGGAGGAAGCGGAGCCTGATCGACGACGCCCGGCGGGAGAGAGGCAGCGGCTCCTCGGGCTCCCCGGGACCCTCCAGGTTCGGAGACCATCAGGGGCCAGTGTTCGAGGAGAAGGACGGCAGGGTGGTCCTCAACGTCCTGTTCGCGCTCGGCCACGAGAAACACGCGGGATTCTTCAAAACAGGAAAGATATTCGAGGTGAGAGAAACTTTTATCAGGTGCAAAAAAATAAAAGAACTTTAGAATCTAATCTGGTGATGTTTTTAACATGGCGCAGATAAATGATCACGTGGTAATGATCTACCAATTAAAATCGATTATTGTAAAACTTTTATTTTTATTTTTTTTATAATTGTAAGGTAAGGTAAGGTAAGGTAGAACTTTATTGATCCCTCAGGAAATTTCCTTCGGGAATTTTTTTTTTTTCCAATAGCCACAGCAAATACAGCAATTTTTCATAAAAAAAATAAATCAAAATAAAATAAGTAAGAGTAAAACAAAGAGAAATAAAGAGAAAGAACAAGATGATACAATCTAAGTCTAAATTATTTATTATTAATTATTAATTCATTATGTATGTATGTTTGTTTTAATTCCTGTACAAAAAAGCAACATTTGTTAAATTTATAGCACATTTTTAGACGCAATATCTGAAACATACTATACTAATTATAACGTATTTTATATTTTTTTCAACAGTAAAATGAATCTAAATTTATCGATTGATGAATCTAATATAGTATTTATCAATCCTGTTTCAACATGTGTATGTAAAAAGTAAATACAGTATATGTATATATATATATATATATATATATATATATATATATATATATATATACAGTATATATGATAAGATGTATGTGTATTTCTAGATACATAATGGAATCAATTAAATACAATGAACAACAATTAACAATAAAAATGAATCAAATATTTATACTCAAATATTTGTTTTTAAATTCATCATAAATAACAAGTAAGTAAGTAAGTAATTTTTATTTATATAGCGCTTTTCCAGACCAGGGTCACAAAGCGCTTAAACAATCAAAACAATATTCAATAAAGTATATATTTTAAAGATCAAGATAAAACTGATAACACAACAGGAGTTCCAGAAAATCAAGGAAAAGCCTGAACAAATAAAAACGTCTTAAGATGTTTCTTGAAAGAGTCAGTAGATCCATCAAGCGCAAAGAGAGAGGAAATTATTATTATCATTTCCATTACTTTCAATGGCTTCTCCACCAGTTTGTCACGAACATCAACGTTTGTTCTCCTGCAGACGTTCGAGGCCAAACTCATTCACATCGAGAGCAGACAGAAGTCCAAGAACAGCCTCTCGGAGTTGGAGTTCTACATGAGATGCGAGGTCAACAACACGGACCTGGAAGTGTTCATCAACTCGCTGAAGCGAGTGGTGGACGAAGTGCGCTGCATCCACGAAGACAAAAGTAGGTCCAATTTATCAGGTGTAATTACATGTAACAAAGGCTCTAATTGGTCCCTTTTTTTTCAGTTCCCTGGTTTCCTCGACAGATAAAGGATCTGAACAAATGCAACATGTTGATAACCAAATTCAACCCAGAGATGGATGAGCTTCATCCTGTAGGTCATTTCTTTGCGTCACAACATATGATTAAGTCCCTTTATTTAAAGCTCACCATGCATTGATTTGTTTAGGGTTACTGTGACATGGAATACAGGAAGAGACGGGCTTTCATCTCGGAGCTGGCGTTCAAATACAACCAGTGAGTCAACTTTAAAAAATCACACATTTGATCAACCGTGTGATTCATATATACATGTTTTTCCTGCAGCGGTGATCCCTTACCGACGGTGGAGTACACGGCGGAGGAAGTAGCCACCTGGTAAGACACAACAACCCATGGACGTCAGTATAGAGCAGACCTGGGCAAAGTCCTTGACTTTATTTATGCGGCCCTCATAGTGTCAAGGTATCATGTACAAATGGTTCTAATGCATTAAAAAATGTATTTTATATTTATTATTAATTGACGTTTTCACATAACACTTCCCTCCTTTTTGTGTGTATTTTTCGAGTACATATTAATCCCTCAAAACATTTTTTTTAAGTTAATTGAAGAAATGTTTTGAAAAAAAACTCATCTATACAAGAATAAAATTGCAACTTATTTAGCTTAATAAATGTCACGGCCTAATGACGAATGTCCTTTTTTGTTAGGGATTTTTTCATCTTTCTTTTTGCTTGACGGCCCCTAACAACATTTACAGAATTGAATGTGGCCCCTTGAAGAATTGTAATTGCTCACCCCTGGTATAGAGACGGGATGCTGTTAATCGTACGCTGTGTTTATAGGAGAGCGGTTTACCAAAAGCTGCGAAGCGTCCACACCGTCCTCGCCTGTCGACAGTTCCTGGAGGGCCTGCAGAAGCTGGAGAGGGAATGTGGCTACGGGGAGGATCGCATCCCACAGCTCCGGGAGGTTTCCGCTTTCCTTAAAGGTGAGACAGAGATATATTATTGAAAAAACGGCCTCGTCCAGACAGAATTTGTCAGTAAATAAAACAAGCTGGACGTGGTAAGACTAGCGATAAAGGATGAGAGGCGGTTAAATAAGCAATTTGTAGGATTGCAAAATATCGTTTCTGGCTCCCTCTAGTGTCAGAAAGGGCGTAACTGCAATGTTACAGGATCCCCGTCCTCACATACTGGGTTGAAATTAGTTTACAAATCAAGATAAAGACCCTAAAAGATTCTCAGAGTGGATCGTCCACAAACAGTTACATAGTGAAGGGCATAATATTCCATCTTAATCTTTGTATCCTTTCTTTGTGTTATTTCCGTTTCTATAGTATCTATCTTTAGTATCTATAGTATCTTTCCATCCATCTATCCATCTATAGTATTTATCTATAGTATCTATCTATACATAGCTAATATTACATGAAATCTTAATAAAAACACGTTTTAAAATCGTACTTATTGCCACTTTAAAACGCTGAATTAAGCACAAATTAAATAAGAGTCTCTAAATATGTCTTGAAATAAAATAAATAAATGGTTTTGTACGATTCGATGTGTTAGTAGTATTAAAATATTGATCAGTATTAATGGCGGAAATGTCTTCCTTAGTTTACTTCTAATTGTTAACGCTTTCTTTTAACATTAAAGAAAGTGTTTATGTTACCAAAACATTCTTCATGTAAAACGTATATTCGGACCGTAGCCTAAAGTAATGAAATGCATGTTTTCTAAAAGCTAAAAAAAATAAAATAGCCTGTGACCAGAAAATGACGTGTTAATCTTTAAAATGTAGAGCATATATTCATGATAATGTTAAAAAAAAATGTAGAAGCCAAACGGCAAGTGTAGTTGAAGGACAACATCTTCGATTTGCTGGCATCTAGCGGTCAAATCTATTAGTGCAGCGCAAACCTTTTGTAAAATTGATTTTATTCAAGACAATTAAACGTTTAAAAGAATAGAAACTAATTAAAGGAAACATTGACAAAAATCGATTCAAACTAACAAAAAAAACGTAATGGATCATTGAAATAAAAAAATATTAAAGCAAAATTGAAATTGTAATTATTGTATATTATTGTGTATTTTTGTTTTGAGCTATTAAAACACAAACGCAATCGGCCAAAAAAATCTATATTGAAAGTTCAGAGACAAATATTAAAGCGTTTCGGAGAATGTCCACGGATTCCTGTGATCCACTTTTCAAACACGACATTCTGATTTACTCGCTCGTGTCACACAGTTTGGCGTCCTGCTGCAAAATAAGTGGTGTCGGATTCCACGCGGCATTATCTCCAGAAGCTTTTAGGGAGACGGAGACCAATGATGGATGTCGGAGAAGCTTGCCAGAGGTTGTTCTAGTTGGACCATGTGTGAAAGTGTGGCTCTCGTTTCAGAGAAAACTGGCTTCCAGCTCCGTCCAGTAGCCGGCCTGCTGTCAGCCAGAGACTTCCTCGCCAGTTTGGCCTTCAGGGTGTTCCAGTGCACACAGTACATCCGTCACTCCTCTGCACCCATGCACTCTCCTGAACCGTGAGTCATCAACTTGCTTTTTCAACTCTTCTCTTCTCTAACCCCCCCGACTCATGACTTCCTACTTTGACAGAGACTGCTGCCATGAACTTATTGGTCACATCCCGATGCTGGCCGATAAAGAATTCGCTCAGTTCTCACAGGCAAGTCTCTTAAAGAATCTTTTTATCTTATCTTAACTTTCATACTCACTGATCTGGTCGTCCTTCAGGAGATTGGACTGGCCTCTCTTGGAGCGTCCAATGAAGATATAGAGAAGCTGTCAACGGTAGGTCACGACACACCGCCTTGAATCTGGCGGCATCTAGTGTCGATAGAGTGTAATAACACCAACACTATATTCTGAATTCTTTCACAGTTATACTGGTTCACGGTGGAGTTTGGCCTCTGCAGACAAAACGGTGCAGTGAAAGCTTACGGGGCAGGACTCCTCTCGTCTTACGGTGAACTTGTGGTGAGTCGTTGGAAGATCCTCGGCTCTCGTGAAGGTTCACTGACCCTCGTGTCTCTCTCTCAGTACGCTCTGTCCAATGAACCGCAGTACAAACCCTTCAACCCGGAGGAGACGGCGGTCCAGCCGTACCAGGACCAGACCTACCAGCCCGTCTACTTCGTGTCTGAAAGCTTTGAAGACGCAAAGATCAAGTTAAGGTATTAAAACAGTCAATTAAAAATACATGGATGAATAAAAAATATATATACTGTATATTATTAGGATATGCTAAAGCTAAAGGATCATGTAGGGTCATTCATTTCCACCTTACAATTTATTTTCCAAGTCTATATAACCAAACTATACAAAGTAGTACAGGGTGGAAAGTAGGGGTGTGTATCGGCAAGAATACGTATCACGATATATTACAAAACTGTAGGATCAATTATATATTTGTAGTATTGTCCGAGTACTTGACTCTGGTGTTGCAGTATTTACAGACCACATGACTCTTGACGAAGTCGTAACTGATTTCATTTGTTTTTAAACCAAAATATGTCCAAACTTCAGCTTTAAAAGCTGCTAGAGGCAACTGTATCCTCTCGTCCTCAGGCATCTCCCAGGATTTCATTGTTCCTTTAGCTGTGGAGCATGTAATGACTGCTGCCATCTAGCGGCAGGAAGTTTAGTTGCGACCCAAAAATGAAAAAGACAGGGATATATATATGTAAATAAAAATTGAAAATATTTATTAAATAAATATGATATATATTATATAAAATAATTATTTTACACACTGTGTATTGAACTATAATAAGGTAACACATAAGCCAAAAATTAAATAAAAATGTCTATACAGTGCAGTCAAATATCGATTGAATAAAGTATCATGGAAAAAATATTGAGATATATAGCAGTATTGATTTTTTCAAGTGAGACTAGCACTGTTAGCAAATAGCTAAGCTAGCAAGTATAGCATTTATGATATTCTACAGCTTATTTTACATTTAACATAAAAGGACTTATTCAGCTTCCTAAATAAGCAAATAAAACCTATAAAACTCTGTGGAAATATGTCGTTATCCTTGTATTACCAATTATTATTTATTTTGGCCTCTTTTAAGAACATCACAATATTATTTATTATTTATATATTTTTACAATGCAAGTCACAGGCTGCACATAATGTATATTTACCAAACTTTCTGTAACAGGAAGTAAGACTCTGAGATGATGTCGTCTTTTTGCATTTTTGGTAGTTTCAATTTATACAAAGCACCTTCGTGGTTTATCCTTTCCTTAAAGATATCTTTACTCTGACATCAGTTTTACTTTCATTAGAAGTCTCAATACACTTGTATACATCAATAGTGAGTTCCCCATCTTATCTAAATCATCTTTAAATGTCACAAAATTAACATTATTCTACTTTGAGCAGACCATCCGGCAGGCCACATAATAGGACTTGGATGAGGGGTCGTGACAGTATTTAGAGTAGGTCAGAGTTAAAACTATAAAACTGATCATTTACCAACATTTATAGTTTATTGATTTAGTTCATTACTAGTTAAACTCCTAAAATAACTTGTTAAACTGTTAATAAATCTTATTTAAAACTGTATAATATTGTCCACAGTCCTTTAATGATTGATATTCAGTTTTTTATTAATCAAATAACTTAATTTTCTTAATTATCATTTGTTAAATATTGTTCTTAGATTTCCCATCATGGCATAAGAGTGGCCCCTGAGGCGCCGTCATAATCCACCTCTGATCCATCTGAACGGTTTTTCGTTTCTTCCCTCCAGGAAGTACTCGGCGACCATCCGGCGTCCCTTCACCGTGCGTTACGACCCCTTCACCTGCAGCGTGGAGGTCCTGGACCAACCCAGCAAGATCCAGAGCGCTCTGAGCCAAACCAGGGAGGACCTGAAGATCCTGCAGTCGGCTCTGGAGAAGATAAGCTCCTCCTAGAAGATCATTTCACACCAAGAAAAAAAACAAAAAAAAACACCACCAAGGATAATAAACCACAGCCGGTTCGACGGGTTCGCTGGAGAATTATGTTTATAATCTGAAAGTCTTCTGTAAAAATAAACCTATATTTTCACGATGAAAGTTTCTTACACGGTTATAAGCTACTTCTTCCCCTTTTTTTTGCGGAGAATACTTGGAAGCCACCGACCTGCATGTGTTCTGACGCAGAAGGAGCTGATTATCAACGGTTGATGGATGGACCTCTCGCTGCTGGTCAAGGCCGGAGCCACATCCACACAGCGGGGGCCAGGTCAGCGGGACCTCGCCGTGCACCGCAGCACAGATGACAGATGCTTGTTCTTGTGCGTCTCCTTGCCTAAGTTTTGACAAAAGACCAACGTTTTTTTTCTTTTTAATCTGCAGCCATTAAACAAAGACAAATCATCGGCATCTGCGAAACACATCAGTGGCATGGACTCTGACGCTGGCAAACGCTGCGATCTGATTGGCCACCTTCTGTTTCCGACACATAATTCCACTCTACACTAAATCCAGCCTTTTATTTTTTTTTTTTTTTGTTGCTTGGCAGGAAAGAAATCGGTGTCCAAAAAAAAAAAAAAGGGGTGATCTACTACTTGACAAGAACATAAGACAGATACGCACAAATACAAGCCAAGTCGGGAACATTTTGCATCTCATTATGAATCCACAAAAACTCTCTCCTAAACTAAAGCAGGAAGTCATAGATAAAAAATAAAAGGTAATCCGACTGTACTCAAGTTGGTACGGCATTTCCACGGCGACCGAAAACAAGCGTTTCCTCGGCTGACGATGGTTTTGACTAAAGTGTTACAACACAACCTAAAGCCAAGTTGCGAGGGTTTGACGTTTTTCGGGGGCGATCGAAAGCGTCAAAGTGTGAATTTTTTGGAGTGACACGGTCAAGCTGACATGAATAGAATCCAGATGTGGGACAATTCCTGGCTTTAAGAAAGTTAAAAAACCTCTGCTTTTTGGTGTTTCATCTCGATAGGTGAGAAGCTGTAGAGCGTTTCGAACCTTTGGCCCGTTGGCTCGGCGGCTCTCGGATGCATCGTAAACATAACAGTGGAGCTTCAGCTTAAAGTGAAGGATTCAGAGTATATTTCATCAAAATTTAAAAGGCAGGGTTAGACGACCTTGAGCCGAATTTATCTTCCATACAAAAGTCCAACCCCCTTTCTTCTGACTCCCCCCCCCATGAAGGAACACCTGAAGAGCAGCACACCAAGTAATCCTAGTTCAGTTATCAGTAACACTTTTGCTTTCAAAACCTACTTTTACACTTTTTTGGTTCAAAAGAGAGAATCAAAAATATAATGTATTGAATGACTTGATTTATAATTGGTACACTAAAACATGTAGTATTTGTTTATTACAACTAAAACGCTATTAGTAAGTGTTTGACATTTTAAAACTTAAAACTAAATTACTACTAATTAAGACAGTAATTTATGACATGTCCTGTGCCAATTTAGATTATATTTTCGGTGCATTGCACAGGCAATTTCGAATACTTTTGATTCAACACCAAATTAAATACACAAAAAAAATACAAAAAAACCCACACAATAAAACATATTTCTGCTCCAACAACCCTTGTTGAGTGTGAATGAGAAAAAAAAGCGATGCAAGTTCCCCTTTTTTACCAATAGCAGTGATTGTTTGTCACTGTCCTAACTTGGACATCGTTCTCAAAAGGGAAGGAGGCCATTGTAGTGTTAAAAAAAACTAAATCTGATGCTAACAGTAGTGATGTTTCGATGAGGTTTAATGATACAGTGTCTTAATTTCGAAAGACCACTAGATGTCACTCTCAGTTTGAAAATAATGCCAGGCTTTATTGTATTAGTAGATTAGAGTCACGTTTATAAAGAAAAAAAGTGACATCTAGTGGTCTTTAAAAATGAAGACACTGTATCATGATACCTCATCAGCTGTTTCATGAAGCCTCATCCACACATCACTAGTTAATATAAGTTTTTAAAGCAGTATAAAATCACGCATTCGTTGCATCATACATATTACAGATAGTGGTGTGTTGATGAAGCTTCATGAAACAGCTGATGATGCATCATGATAAAGTGTCTTAATTTTAAAGGCCACTAGATGTCACTCTCTGTTTTATAATCTTTGGATCTGAACTAATCAACGAAACCTGACATCATTTTCAACCAGAGAGTGACATCTAGTGGTCTTTAAAATCAAAAACACTGTATCATGACACCTCATCAACTGTATCATGAAGCCTCATCAACACATTACTACACTACAGATCATACTTTATCTTAACCACTGGAGTAAATATGAAGATTTTTGTTGAGCTGTTGCACAAACATGTACAAAATAATTGCTGGAGTTTAGTTCTGGACAAATCTTTACATCCATTGATAAAAACAATCTTTGCATCAAATAAAGCAAAAGTTGTGCATCAATGTTTAGAAACTTCCAGATAGATTCCATTCACTCATCCTTCCGACTTCAGGTCTGGGAAAGACTGTGGCAACATACTTGCTTTGAGATTAAAGCAAACGCCGGGCTTAAACAGATTTTAATCTCTCCCTTTGTTTCCCTTCATATCAGGCACCTCATTACTTCTATTCCGCTCCGCTGTTGCTGATCTTGGGCTTAAACTTGGCTGCGGAAGAATTACGCGAAAAGCAGATTAGAAGGAACTTGGTGAGGATATTAAGGCTGTCTGATCTCCCCTTCATCCATTTCACGGGTTGATTAGGAATCACTGGAGATCAAGCCGTGTGTGCTGCTGCTTAAGTCAGGTGGAATCAAAGGTAGAAGAGAAAGGTCAGGTTGTGACCCCGGGGGAAAGAAAAAAGATGAAAAAAAGGGTGCGTCTGGCCGCTCGGCCATCAGATGGCATCCTTGAGTCCGGTTTCCTCGACTCCCCCGAGAGAGACTCCAGTTTTCAGAAGAGCCCCGCTGTCTGAGGTTGGTTTGGACCTTCGAGCAAGTGCACAGATGGAAATGCCAGCTGACGTTGAGCAGTCTGTGTTACGACAGCAGATCCAGAAGAACCCGAAGCCACAGTGGAGAGAAGCAGCGGCGTGTTTGGCTTTGTGGACAGTGGTTAGACGGCCGCGTCCAAGAATTATATGAGGTTGAAGCTCTGGTGTGAAAATAACAAGACTTCTAAGAGCTTCACCAAAATCATTCATTAAGATGGAGGCTGCGCTTGTTTTCGCTCCTTGGATCAGATGGAGGTGATTTTAATTAGGAGGTTTAGGTTCGGTTTAAAATTGCTATGGAATTATTAAAAAATGTCAAAGGAAATAATTAAAAAAAAACAAAGATATGGATAATTTTGATGTTTCTGAAAAGCTCTAACATAGAAATAGCATCTGGCATTTTATGACGGTTATTTATTTCAATTATGCCATTTGTACTATACCATACTTTCAAAATAAAAGCATATTTTCAAGATAAAAACCCTCTACTTTACTACTACTACCACCTCTACTACGTTTTACATACCACTCCATTCTATTTATATGTTCTGGTTATTAAAAACCAACAATTTAGCAAAATCACTTAAAACACCTGCAGGAGCCAAGGTCTAAAGCAGTCTTTAAAAAAGAAAGGGGGGGTTTGAAAAAGAGTCTCCAGGTTTGCAAGTCGTTTGTGCCCCGAGTCATGTAGTCCAAGTACATAGGGCTTTTGTTCTTGAGTGAGAAAGACCATCAGTATCTACAGGTGAAGAAAGAGCTGAGCCATAAGGCAGATATCGTTATCTTTAACAACTGATTTGTGATCCCAATAAGAACTTTGCGTTAACCATTTGCGAGGAATTTTCTCCTTAAGGCTCAACTCTCATTCATCCAGACTATAGTTAAGGAGGAAGCCCCGGGACAGAGCCAACGATGCATATCATTCAAAAAGGTACAAGAAAAAAACTTTAAATGCATTGAATTGTTAGGTAGAACTCTAAAACTAGACATTTAGTCCAACGTTCCTCAGTTGTAAAAAAAAAAAAAAATGCAACCTCATCACCTTAAAGCCGATGAGCAGACTTCCTTGAAATGTAGACGGCAGTCTCGCTCGGGTGACAGCACAATGAGTACTTGTTTAGGGCACCACACGTTCTGAAACACGAACTCCGTGTGTGCTCCCCTGATTATTAGACTTCCTTCTTACCTTACTTTATTTTCATACCGACCTGAAATGACTCGGATCCTTTTGATTACGCTGGTTTAAAACACACACCGAGGGCCCGTCCGGGAACTGGACCTGCTCTAAATGGACATTATTTTCCTTATTTGGAGAAACATAATATTCAGCAATACAGGATGTTATACATATACATATATTCGTGTTTTTATTTGAAGAACATTAGAAAAAAAAGTGTATATTTAATAGAAATATTACCATCCAGTCGTTTCAATATGTTGGTAAAACGTGTGCATCTACTGTACTGAACCTTCCACAGGTGGCAAAGTCATTTTGTGTTTACTACCTTCTTGCAATTGACACATTGCTCCATTTAGTGACAGCCTGGTCATTAATTTACCGTATTTAAAGTCTATGTTTCCATGTCAACAGTGATCGACAGCTGTGATTGGATGGCTGGGCGGCAAAGCTTAACATGAGTTCTTGTACAGGTAAGCATTACTAGTAAGGTTGTTGCGAGGGATGGTACATCATAGGCAATGTTGAGATGCAAGTTCTAAAGTGTCCATATACTTGTTGTAAATATCAATAATTGATACATCATTTTTAAACTGACCACCTAGTCATGTTATGTGGCCCGCTAGAGCATCAAGACTATCATCGAGATAGATATACATTAATCGAAGGTATTATAGAAAGCAGAGATGACAAATGTTAGCCATGAAACTTAAGGAAAATAAGTGATTTATGTGGTATTCATAGGGTTAAAGATCATCTAGAAACAATTTCATTTTGGATTTATTTCATTTATATACTCTAAATTTGACTTAAGAACATTTTTGAGAGTTTTTTTTGTCCCCTCGAAGGATCAAGTAAACATAAAAATTTACAATTTGTTATTTAATATCCAATTAAAATGATGAAAGTTTTATACAATACAATAAAATCATAACACCCTTTATTTTCTAGTGTTGGCCCCTCACAACACACACCATTTAAAATGTGGCCCCTGAGTAAATGTAATAGACACTAATTTATATTATTGTTATCATAATTTTTATTTAATAATACAGATTGCCTGGACTGTCTGACTGCTTCAACATATATTTGGTCTCTTTGTAGAGAAGGGCCAGTTATGAACAAATAGACGCTTAAATTTGGCTCCCCTGGTCTCCACTCGAGGCGTTATAACCTGTACGAACGAATGATGCAAGAGCAGCAGCTTGAAATTATCTGGCTTCTCAGCCGATGACACACTCGTCTCCCGTCGTTGCCAGACCGACATACCTGACGGTGCTCCGGCGCATTTGAACTCGGATCCATCTTAATCCATGCCAGGCAAATAATCCCAAAAAATATTTTTATTGAAGCAAGAACTGGAACCAGAACAGAGAATCGGTGCTTACGAGTCGGAGAGATCCGTGCCCGCTACATCTCCGTCATCCAAAAGCAGAGTTTTCTATCGCCGCCGATCACGCAGAGCGGGAGGGTCCGGTGCCAGCTGAGGCCCGAGCCCACGTTGACCGACCCGATGGTAACCGGCTGAGAAGACAGGAGGAGCTGGTGTCACCGGGTGATGTCATGGGTGGTACTGACCCTGCGTACTGACCTGCTGGTGACTGAGGTGGTGGATGAGCAGCTGACTGTTGATCTTCCCGGGGAATCCAGTGGTGGCGAAGAGTTTCTCGTTGGCCCGGGACCACCTTGGTGGAGAGATATTATTACACATTTGCACTGATTTGTTTGAAGGAAATTAAATGTAACTGAATATAGATGATAGAAAAGTACATTTACTTTGGATTTGATTAATCAAAAGTCCTTTATTCATCAAGTTCCCCCAGAAAATTTCACCCAAAACCCATTAAGTTCATCCTTCTTTTCTCTCACGCTACATCCACTTCTGAGGAGAACTCGGTGAACTGAAGAATTCTGCTGCCGTGAGTGTCAGAAAAGGACTGAGATCGTGTATATGTAAGTAAGTAAGTAAGTATTTTTTATTTGTATAGCGCTTTTCCAGACCAGGGTCATAAAGCGCTTGAACAATCAAAACAATACTCAATAAAGTATATACTTTAAAGATCAAGATAAAACTGAGAACACAAAAGGAGTTCCAGAAAATAAAGGAAAAGCCTGAACAAATAAAAACGTCTTAAGATGTTTCTTGAAGGAGTCAGTAGATCATAAAACACAGAGGGAGAGTAAGATCGTTCCAAAGCTTAGGAGCAACAGACTGGAAGGATTTCTCTCCTTTGGTCCTGAACCGTGTGCGAGAAACCATCAGTAGATTCTGATCCACAGACCTCAGAGCCCGAGCTGGGGTGTAAGTCAGGATCAGATCACTGATGTAAGGAGGAGTCTGACCATGAATAGATCTGAAAGTAAGAACCAGAATTTTAAAGTTGATTCTGAAAGAAACTGGAAGCCAGTGAAGAGTTTTAAGGATCGGAGAAATGCGAGTTCTTCTAGTGGAGCGGGTCAGAATATGTATAGAGAGATATATATATATATAAAAGCTGTGCTCCTAAGCTTTGGAACGATCTTCCTCTCTCTTTGCGCTTGATGGATCTACTGACTCCTTTAAGAAACATCTTAAGACGTTTATATTTGTTCAGGCTTTTCCTTGATTTTCTGGAACTCCTTTTGTGTTATCAGTTTTATCTTGACCTTTAAAGTATATACTTTTTTTGAGTATTGTTTTGTTTGTTTAAGCGCTTTGTGACCCTGGTCTGGAAAAGCGCTATATAAATAAATATTACTTACTTACTTACTTATATACAGTATATATAAAATCGTGACAACCTACTTGAATAACCGTGCTTTATCTACATGTGCGGGTCTTTTCTCTTGTGGGTAGCTGAAAAAAACAAAACAAAGGCTTGAGTTAAAAAAAAAGATATTTGTATGACTATATCTCAGAACTTTAAAGACCACCGAACCTGGAGCGAGTCGTGTCCCAGATCAGCCAGTCGTTTCCTGCGACGGCGCCGACTTTGATGGTGTTCATGAGACACCAGTCGGCCGACATCAGCGGTGACTGACCGCAGTCCAGGGACAGGATGGCCTGCTGGTTAACCAGGTCGTAGAAGCGAATCGTACCCTTTTTCTCCGCAACCATTAACTGAAAAAAACATGCATCGTCAGGAGAAGAAAAACTCTCCCAACAATTTCACCAGGTCACCTTTTATTGTAGCATTTTAGCTGTAATGTAAAGTAACAAGCATTTATATACATTTATATAATCTGAGTTAATCTTTTCAATCAATACTCACATCTGTATACTCACAAGTAGATCAAAATCTAAACATGACATACTAACAAAAAGCTACTTTTTTATTAGTAATACTGTTGGAAAAAAACTAATTAGAAACAAAAGAATGGATTTCGAAAAAACAATTAAGGAAACATTGATAACAGGATGAGGAAAAGATTTGGGTGGTGCTCAAAAAATAACATCTGGACCGAGAACATTTTTGAAGGATCTGGAAAACTTCCCCCTCTGACCCCTTCTAAATGGTTCGATTGTACTAGTAATCAACAATATTTCAAATGCATAAAAAGCAAATTTCAATGCAGTGTTGACAGTTTTTTTTTTATTTTCAACAAAATATACAAAAAGGAGATGGATAAACTCCTTTAAGATGTATGAGTTCTAGTGGTGGGAATTTAAAATATATTCATAGTGCCTGGTGATCAAATTTAGAAGGAGTTCTAGGGGGGGGGGGAAACAGACAAAGAACGCAGTATTATAAATATTTATATGTAGATGACACCTGCAAATTGAGATATTTGCCAAATTTAACGGTGAAGGGAAGGACATAAACTTGATGGTTGTTAAAGAGTGTAAGGATTCAGTAATGCTACCTGGTTATTAAACCTGGGATAGGAATCCAAAAGCTCTCACCTTGAAGACTTCTTCTGGATGCCAACAGACACTGATGCCTGGAGAGGAGAGTCGGAGAATAATGCTTTCATTTGCTTCCCAGTCCCAAACTCTGCGAACATAAATTACAAAGAATATTCACACAACATCACCGAACCTGGAACAAAAACTACTGAGGTAGTCGTGCTCAACCACTGGGCCACAGCCTGGTACTGGTCCGGGATTTGTCAACTGTCCAAGTTCAACTACAGCTTCATTCACTGTTCATTTAGCTTCAACCAAATTGTGTCTCTTGAAACATTGAATGTATTTGGCAACTTTTTTACATCCACAGCTTTGCTAATCTCGACTTCTTTGACCATTTCCCGGACTTAACCATGTTGCAAAGATGCCATTAACTGCCGAGAATGATCAGAGTATCAAAGTCTTTGATTGTTGGTCGATATGTTTCTGTTACATCAACTGGTATATTAATCACCCGCTTCAAATAAACCCGTTTAAAACTTTTGTTCATAAGAGTGTTTATATTTAGGATGTTGAATAATTTTGTCAGTGAAAAGGAAATCATAGGAAGAGTTCAAAATCAATTTGTATTAATTATTTACAAATAACCAGCAAGTATTCACTGTGGTATTCATTTTTGTGTTGCAATTAAACACCATTTATTACGTCCTGCAACTAAAGGATATCGTCGACTCCTGCAGCTTTTAAAGCTGATGTTTCGACATATTTTGGTTTCAAAACAGATGAAAGTGGTTACGACTTCGTCAAGAGTTATGTGGTCTGTAAATTCTGCAACATCATAGTCAAGATCTTGGACGATACTACAAATACAGCCCCCTAGTATCGCAATTTATATCGTATCGTTGTCTCTGTATCGTGATACACATCTTATCGCCAATACACAATTAAACTTGTCGGTCCTTGTTGTCGAAAAAAGTGATTTAGTGTCAATCTTCTCAACAATTGAATCTGCTTTATCAAGTTGTGCAGAAGCAATTTGCTGATCAAAGAAAAACAAACTCTCCTCAAATCAAACACATCCCAGCATGAATCCATGCCAGAGTCGTATTACGAAGATTGATAGCAGGAGGGAGAAATGCTACACGTGTCCAAGCTCTCTTTATGCTTCACTCATGTTACGGCAAATATTTAATTACCCACTGACACCTTTTTTGCCGGTTGAAGAGGAGCAGTGGAGAGTATTTAATCATTGTGAGAAATGAAAAAAGACTGCCTGCACATAATGGTGCCAAACCTACAATTAAACAAGGTGGGAATTATGGCTACGCTCCTCATGCAGATGCTTCAGGTTGTAGAGGTCTTTGAGGGCAACACGAGCAGAGAAACACCATGCGCACAGATGTAATGAATCACTTGGACAGAGTAAGATGCGGTCACTGAGACCTGGATCTACTGTAACCACATGTAGAAGAAGAGGAGGAAGAAAGGAAAGTGGATAGAAGGGCACAGTGCTCCTGAAAGCCGAGTGTGTTTCTGGGAAGAGTGGTGCATTTAAAATAAACTCATGGACTAGAATAAATAAAGCTTTGAGATTAATGATAAGTCGGGTCGTGAGAAAATATCCGTACACTTAAATATCACCAATTTCTTTTTCACTATACTATAATCGATAATCTTTTTTTGGTGGTGTCTTTAAAATCTTGTTTATTTGTATCATAGTTCTTCTATGGTGATTACTGAGGACGAGAGGATACAGTGGACTCCAGCAGCTTTTGAAGCTGATATTTGGATGTATTTTTGTTTCTAAACAAATTAAAGCAGTTACGACTTTGTAAAGAGTCATGTGGTCTGTAAATTCTACAACACCAGAGTCAAGTACTTGAAAATACTACATTGTTATATTCTGTGTGTGTATACAGTATATATATATTGTTTTTTTTGTGTTGCAAATATACTTCTGCTAGACGGGAGCAGTCATTAGGTCCTCGGGAGCTAAGGGAACAATGAAATCCCATCAGATTCCTGCGATGACTGAGGTCAAGAGGATACAGTCATACTTGGAAAATGATGTATAAATATATTGTTGTTCCTACATCGTCACAATATATCGTTGTGCTTTTATCATGATACATATATTATAACCTGATTCTTACAATACAATACAATACACACCCCCTTGTTTTAAATATATACATTTTACTAAATTACACCAAACTCTGATTTAGGGGTCATTCTTTTCCATGTGCAGACATAAAGACAGCAGTTACTATAAACAATGACCGAGAGGAAAAGAAGATGAAAAAAGAAAAAGAGGAGAAACCTCTGACCACACCAAGAAAACAAGGTTTAAATCCTATTCTTTTAGGCCGAGTGCCAACAGATCTCAATAGCGCACTTCACCACCAGCCTCCAAACTGTGGTAAACCGCCCTACCCTTCACGTAGAGACACTGGCTCCCCAAAACAACATAACCTTTGCCGAACAAGGTGAAAGATATGGAAACATGTGCGACGGCCTCTGATAAAAGGCTGTAATTGCGTAAGACTACAATGAGCAATAACAAGCGGCGTCCATGTACAACAGGGTTCAAAAGGACATCCAAAAATCTTTTATTTTGCCACCTAAGTGAAAAAACATTGAGGTTAGAGCATTTAAGACTGTCCTTGTTTCCCAAAAGTGGAGAAATCGGGAAATGCCGTTGGTGCTGCGTGATCTGATTTATTGAAGTGAGCAGAGTAAATAATCCAGGGTAAGAAGAGAAGTGGATAAATTGGACAATGTAATCCCATCCTGCTGCTCGCATGAATGTCCTGATGAAAGTTAATTATGTAAATATATTATATATTCACAATCAATCTAATAACATGAGAGGTTATGTTGTATTTGCACAGTCAGAGAAATACGTGCTTCAGTAAAAAACAATAGTAATTGAGGCTAATAAACATGAGATATAAACACATGCATCTATTAAGGGCTGCGTATAAAAAACTATGGTCCTTTTTTGTGGCATCCACTGAAATGTTTCGTTAGTACCGGGTACCAACACATGTTTTGTCTTTCGGTGCAAAGGTTCAGTACCGACTTGTGATCAAAACTTGTCTCTGACAATGGACTGAAAAAGTGACAATTGCAATAAACGTCAGATTGTTTATGTCACTTACTTGGAGCGGAAATGTACTAAAGCTGAACGATTAAACGGAATATCTGTACCATGTACAATGTTATTTTCTTATAGTCAAAAGTGATAATGGTACCGAAAAGGGTATTGCACAAGAACAGGAATCAAACTGAACAAACTTTACAACAGCTTCCTATTCCTGACACTCCATACATTCTCATTTAATTTTTTTTTTTTTTTTTAGCATGTGCAGATTGTCTTTATTCTGGGTCACACTCACAATCTGTACAGTGAGAAACAAGTAGGACACCATGAGCACATTTCTCTCCTGAAACATTGTACACCATGTTGACGGGGTGTTCTTCGGTATGGTCGGATGCACAGGTATAGAGATAAAAGCTTCACCTTTGTCCTGCTGCCGGTACAAACGTCTAGTGTTTACAGAAAAGGCTGACTCGGTGATATCACCCATTCCTTTGCTTTCGACTGGTTTACAGCATCTTTTGACATTTCACTTGTATGCAAAATAAGATTATTAAAGTGGTTTTCTTCTGCCTAAAATGCCTTGTTTTGGTTGAAAGCCTCATCATCAAAACTGGAAAAAATTAAATCCTATAATATATAATAATTCTTAAAATAAAACATTGTTCCTACTTATAGCTAACGAAATAACCATGGCACAATCTTCTGTTGCTACAATACTAGTTAAAATAAACACATGTATTCTTTTTTTTAAATGTATTTACTTAGTTTTGTCATGAAAGAAGGACCTTAAAAGTATATAAACTTTGCTGACCGTCCCGACATTGCGTTTGTAATTAAACAGGTTTAATGTTTGGTGGGTAATTCAACCCAAGCACAGGGAGCACATATAACATCCAGACAGAAGCTAGGTTCATTCCAGGTTGCGCTAAGCTGGATTTGAGAAAAAAGACACCACGCTGCCCTCAAAAAAAAAAATGTAAGTAAATGTGTATCACTTGCTACAACTTCTAAAATGTGTTAAAAAAAATGATATATATTGCTGAAAGAATTCCAATTATTTATTCTTGTTTGTGCATTACTTTGCACATTTAAACAAACGGATAATTCATTTTTAATAATCAGACGAGTCAATGAATATTACTCTCCAGTCAAGAGACAATTGATATGGTTCAGTTCAGATGTTTTAAGGTGGTGTTAAGTGGACCTGAAGGTAAAATAAGGGGTATATAAAAGCAAGTGTGCACTATAACGAAGTATCCTTACATGACTTACGTTAGATTGGCGGCAGCAGCGAAGAGATTACTGCCTTAATAAAGGACACGGTGCTTAAAACCCTATACGTGAACTGCAGCTGCAGCAGGTGTGCCTTATCCTGACGTCAACTGCAAACCCATCAACCCCAAATCCCCTCAGTGGCCTGCAGTGCCCGCTTTTGGTCTCTAGGTGGCGCGTTTCTCTAAAGACTCGCCGCTTCTCCGAGAGGTGTTTAGACTCCATGAATCAAACATAAACTTCCCAGAGGAAGTAGAGTCGGCCTCCCCACCTAGATGCAACAGCGTCGGGTTGCACGTTGGCAACAACAGCGTTCCCACAACTGCAGGGGACAGTAATGACAAAGCTAAGCAAACTTACAGTAGAGGCACCGCTGCCAAAGCCAATAGAAAAGAGAGGTCAGGAGCCTTCACTTGCAAGGGTACACTTCCCTCTCTCCCTTTACGCAAGAACAGTTTCCTCCTCTCAAATCAGTTTGTGTGGGCTGACTGGAAGGTCCTCTCCTGTTAACTTGATCTATCCCTTGTTCCATTTTTCTCAACATGACAGAGTTTAAATCTTTCAGCAGATGGAACAAACTTCTATTTTCTCTGGCCGGTCAATATAAGAAGTGAGAGAGGAGAGTGAAGGAGTTTTTTTTTTTTAGATGTGTTCGATCCATGTGGCAGGGGAAGGCACGGGTGGCAAAGAGATGATCGATAAGTGAAATGTTAGAGTTGTAAAATATTGATCGGCGGGGTTTTGACAATGAGCTGCAGACGATGAATAGAGTATCGAATGAACGCGAGAGTATGATGCCATCAGTGCCAAGCATGGGTATCGGTAAACGTATCGGTGCCAAATGCATACTTTGGAAATGGTGCTGGAGCCAAAATATTGCCCTGAACATGTGCTTTAAGAATGGAAAACCATGCGAGCTTAGTCCAAAAATGATTCTCAGTTACTTTAAGGGGAAAATGTTCCAAAATCTTTCATTAGAAAAAGGAAATCCACACTAAAATTAACCATTGGTTTTGTGTTGCCGTAGGATGGTTGGCTTAAAAATCAAAGTAAATAAATGTCCATGTTGATATTATGACCTGCAAAGATGCCAGTGATGAAAATAAGATAAGGAACAGACTTAAGGGGAATAAGAGAAGAAGTAATGTTGAAGGAAAGGGGATTTGCTGAAGCGTTTAGTGAAGGAGGATAAACACATATAATAAAAGACTGACCCACCTTAAATAGGTAACATCTTTACCACAATATACATGTTGCTTGAGATTAAGGATGGAGATCATTTACTCCTTACAGTTGTGCATTGTTAGAAATAATCACAAAAGTCTTGTGTTGTATATTTTTCCCCAGATTCGAAATGGGATTTTTACTTGTTAATTTCAGTTTTTAATGCAAATTTTAATACAAATTGTTTTGTTTTTAAATAATAGAACAGCTGGTACTTTCATTTCAGGAGGGAAATCAACACTTATTTTGAGTTATCTATCATATGTACTGTTTTCTTAAAGTATATGAATAAAAATAAATAAATGAGGGGGAAAAATTGTGAATCAAATTTATTTTTAAATGGAGATTTTATTTTTTGGCCAAATCGCCCTACAACTAAATGATGTTTGATTGATTTTGACTGCGTTACTACAGATAAGTCAGCGGTTTTAAGTTCAAAAGCAAAATGGCCGATATTAAGCAACACCTAAGCAATAATATAATATTTAACATTTCAAGATTTTTTATTTAATATTTTGTTGTGACACATTCCCCACTGTAATTCATGTTTCCGCTTCTGGTTAAGCACGAAAGTAATCTGTAATAATTATACATGGGATAGACTTTCAACTAGTTTATCATAACAATGCTGAGATTGAGATGCTGGTAAAGTAGTCGACTTTACTATAAGATCACATAATTGAATAAATACGACGTCAGCATCCTTTGTTGCTATAATTAAAGAAATGTTTTTGCCAGACTCAATCAAGTCACGTTTGTGTACATATTGTTGGAAAACAAAACCCCTTGAATAACTTTACTACGGAACAATAGACAGAAGAACATGGCCGAGTAAATGCAACCAAGATTTCACTTGCTGAAGTACCAGCGCCCTCCTCGCGGGGTGTCCTGCAGCTGACCCTGGCTCCTGACACACCGTTTCCCTCCTCAAGCATTAATTGAAAAGGAAAATTTAGGGACCAAGTTACAAGCCCCCCTTAAAGAGGAAAAACTTTCTACAGCTAATTGGATTTCCATATTTAACCAATTAGCAAAAGGGCTACAAAGCAGCTCTGTGCTTACGCACAGTCACACCGGAGCATGTTGTGCTTAGCATCATGTTTCACTGTGGAAACACTGTCAGGGCTTTCTGCACCATTAACAGAGAACAGAACTCAAAATCAGAAGCTCGGAACACACACACACATACACACACACACATGTGGAAATAAAACAGATTGGACCTGCAAGTGTGGTCATCACTGACAGAAGCGATTTGTTTCCCCTCTGTGGGTTCAAACACCAAATGGTTAATGTAGCTGGTGTGGCCCTCCATCAACTAAGAGCACAAGGGGAAGAAAAACAAAACAGAACGTAAGCAAAAGTCAAGAAAGATTACAGCGCTAACAGTCTTTGTTGTTTTAACAGCGTTAAATAACACGATGGCCGACGCACGAGGGTCAAAATTGACACATAAATGCAGTAGAAATGTGAAGCCCCGTGTTTTTAATGCACCCATGTGGTAGAAAATGACAAGTGAAAACGGCTAAATGTGCTCCAGATGTGGCACTACCTTGACTTCCTGCCTATCCTGAAGATCTGAGGTGAAGAGGCGGAGCTTTCTGTCAACAGCAGCCGTGCAGAACCTGTAGAAAGAGAGGAAGAGGAAGTTAAACAAATAACACAGAGGTGGATTTTTTTTTTGGGGGGGGGGATTGACGCTCTAAACAAGGGCTGCACCCACAGCAACTGATGCCTCTAGAAGAGGGTCTACAGTGTTATTATTATTTTATTTAACACACCCTTTAAAAAAAATAAAACCTATGCTGACAAAATATATTGATACAGAACCATAAAAAAAACGTATACAAAAAACTCGACATGTAAAGCTATTGGAAAAAAATAAATTGAAACAAATGTCTCAATTGCTTGGGCTTAAAGGATAAAAAGACTGTGAGCCTGAAATGTTTCTGAATTAATGGCATAGTTTAGTCATTTTGAACAATTCGTTGATCGGAAATCTAGGTGCAAATACACAGGTGATGAAAACTTGCGAAAGCCAAGATAATTATACATATGAACTTGTAACTTGTAGATACTGGTTTAGAGATTGCAGTTAAAAAACTTTAAATGATTTAGGAAGCTTAAGAAGCTAAGGTTTCTCTTATCAGGTCCAAAAACGCTCTGCAAGTTAAGTTGCATCCTTCATGTAGAAAAGTTTTCTGACAGGAACATTAAAAATGTATAATGACAACAAAAAAAAAAATTCAGGGAAAAAATGTAAATGCCTGATATCATTGTTAGACATTCATTTTTATCATATTAGAATTTTTGAAAGTACCAGTATTTTTACCCAGGTTATATTTGTTATTTTCAAAAAGTATGTACTTTAATTAAACTAAAATAAAAATGTAAAGCTTCTTTTTTAACTGCTATTAGTCACTGGTTTAGAGAATGAAATGTTCTTAAATACAAGTAACGTCAAGAAGGTTTTTTCAAAATGTTTTAAGAGTCACTTAAGAGCCAAGAAAAGTCTTGAAACAAAAATCCTAAAGTAGAATTTCGAGAATAGTAATAAATAGTAGAAATAAATAAAAAAAATGTTGTTGTTTTTTTGGTCTTTGACCTTGTGAGGGCCACATGAAAACAGTCAAAGAGACACATGAGGCCACCGGGCTGCAGGTGTGATCAGGTGAGATAAGGTTCAGAAAGAAAAGAAGTAGTGATGTCACTGATCTGCAACCAAGACTGTGTTGTTACTCAACAAAAGGACAAAAACGTTTTAAAAAACCAAGTTTCAACCCTTTATCTTCTAATCGATCTGTTCTGTGAGTCACTGCTGCACCTTCCATCTTACAAGGAAACATTCAGATCAAGTTTATCTCCCTCAGAAATCAGCTGTTGTTTGCCTCCTTTTCAAAGT
The DNA here is from genome assembly GCF_982586985.1 of Callionymus lyra. Classification (NCBI taxonomy): domain Eukaryota; kingdom Metazoa; phylum Chordata; class Actinopteri; order Syngnathiformes; family Callionymidae; genus Callionymus; species Callionymus lyra. The sequence continues at coordinate 14,499,430 of NC_141820.1, forward strand.
TTCTCGGTCCTTCGTATGCCTGCAGCCCCCTCTTCCCCTCTTGTCTCTCACGCTCTCTGGGCCCCTGCTTGAGAGAAGCCAGTGAGAACACAGCACTTTTCCTGGAAGGCACAGCTACGTGCAGACCCAGAAAGAGATGGAACCTGAGTGGGTAGTCATCAGCACAATAACATGTGCGCACGTCAGAGCGCTGGCTCACAGGCCCTGTGGAGTAAACCGCAGAAGGCCAGGAATTATCGCTGCCTTTCCCTTTCAATTACAGAAAGCCTAAACACCTCCGGGGGGAAAACGGAGGCTTCCACCTCTACCAATTAGAAGGAAACTCTTGCTTTCTAACAATCTAGTTAAGTTACTTCCTTCCTGTCCAAGGCCACCTGTAAAAACTTGGCCCACTTTCAGACAGCTGCGGACACACGAGGTGGAGGTCGGGACTACTTTCAGCACGCTGCCGGGAGTCGTCGGCGTCTTTTTGAGGGCTGGAAATGTCTTGGAGGAATAATTCTAGTCAATAGAATCAGAGTTGATGTACTGTGGAATGTATCAACGGAATCCTTGCTCAACACAATGAACAGCTAGTTTAGCACAAATGTCAAATATGGACAACTTTTGCAGTCAATAAATGTATAAATGGCATCATTCATAAAAGCAGATCTTGTTTTAAGGGTAATGAGCAAAAAGTTTAAAGACCCTTTTGTGTGGAAGACGATGGATGACATAATTATAAGTAATTAAATGTGTAAAATAATGCGTTGATAAATAAATGACTATATATATATATATATATACAGAAAAGCATGGTTCTTCAACTAAAATTAAATCAGAAGTATATATTTATTTTGACATTTATTCATAGTAAGTAAGTAATGGTTATTTGTAAAGTGTTTTAACAATCAAAAACAATACACATTTTTACTTTAATTTATTCATGTAATTATAATTTTTTTCTTTTATTTATTCATGTACTTATACATTTTGTTTTTTATTTATTTTGACATTTCGTTGGGTGTAAACAATTCAAATGGGCGGGCTGAACGTCTTTCTGAAGCAGTGATTGGTTCGACAAGCAAAACAAACCAAAGCAATTGATGTCCAGCTCGAAACTAGTCTTTAGCATAAACGCTGCATGAAGAGTGGAAGAATCTTTTGTGAAATTTTAGCAAACAAACTCGATAAGGTGCTGGTGTTCATGTGCATGAGACGGATATAACAACCGGGAGCCTCATGAAAGAAGTTTCTAAGATTTCCGCCTGAAAAAACTCAGACCCAAAAATGATGTAAAAACATATTCAGATGTTTGAATGCGTGTGTGCGCACAAATCCAAGCCCTTTTCTTTCTTCATCCAAATCAACGTGTTTGTCCCTTTCAACGCCTTTCATGGTCTCAAGATAATTTAAATCCTTTAAACGCAGGTTTACTAGGGATGTAAGAAAATATCTACATAACGATATATATAGATATTCTTTTATTTCCAATACTGTATCGTTATTTCATTTTTTTACCTTTGAGTTTTTTAATTCAAATATATTTTACGGTTTATATTTCAATAGTTTGTGTATAACTATGATGTTTTATTTTATAATTACCACTCAAATATTCATGGTTTTCTTTCATTTATGTGGTGCAATTAACCCTCTGGCCACTAGTTGGCCACATTCGTCACTTCCTCTGTGCCAAAGTAACAACAAAAACGGTGAAATGGCAGAAATGAGTGGAAAAGAAAAGATACATCATGTTCCAGCAGCTTTTAAAGCTGATGTTTGGACTCATTTTGGCTTTAAAACAGAGTTTAAAGTTAAATCATTAAACACTGACAGATACTGGATATTGCATGTTGCTCCAGGTTGTTTGAGACTTTTAAAGCACTTCGTGGTTTATTGTTAATATAATTTTACATTTTTTGTTTATATTGGGAGAAGCACTTTCCTACAAGCACTTTCACATTTGATTAGGGAAAGTGTTTGCAATTTTTTTTGTTGAAAAAGCCAGAAGAGTGTCGTTTGTTGTTGTTGTTACTACAGTATCGCAATAAATCGTATCGTCACATGTATTGTGATACGTATCGTATCGCCTGATTCTTGCCAATACACAGCCTTAATGTTTACACTTTTGCTATAATTTCAATGCGATAGTCTTTTGTATTAATTTTTTTGAAAGTGTATACATCTTTGAATAATTAAGACAGTAATGTTTTTATTTGAACTCAAGTTCAAAACATGGTATTTAAATCATTATTTTCTTTAAAAAAACAACTTTCCAGTTACAAGGAGAGTCAGACCAAATTAAGATCAGGATGTTTGAAGATTGGTCGTAGTTACAATCACGACACATTCCTGAGTTGAATATAGACTTGTCTGAACTTACAGCATAAATCAAGACCTTGTGTATCAACCATTAAAAGAATAAATATTTCTTCATTAATTAACACAACATTAATTATCAGGACGTTTTTGATTATTTTCATGTCTTTTGCATTTCGAGCAGAACAACAAATAGACAATTATGCATCTGTTGCACTTTTTTATGAATATAAAATATAAGAATAAAGTACCTGATGGTTGGTATCCTATCAAGCCGAGACTCAGGGCTCCAGGCCAGTGTGTCCACTTTAAGTTCATGATGGAAGGCATTTAGAATGTTGAAATCAACTCCTTCAAGCTCCATATCTTCCTCCTGTTGACACATTTCAAAAGTAAGGAATGGAAATAGGAGTCGATCATTTTTAGACGCACTTACTGGGAATAGGCAGGTGGCGACGACAACATACTGGTCTCCTCCATAGGCGAGGAGAGACAGAGGCGTACCAGAGGTGAAGGGACTAAACTCCGCGACGTGGACGTAGTCGTCACATGGCACAGTGTAGGTGGGACCGCGGCTGGTGTCCTCCTGCATGTTGTTTATCCAGATAAATCAGACTGGAGATAAAAACTTTAAAAATAGAAAAATGGCGTTTAGTTACATGTGTGGATATTTTTCAAAACAAGATGATGGCTCTTCAGGAAATCTAGAGGTTTGACCATTAAGTACGATCAACGCAGTCATTGTTGACAAACGAAGAATTCCAATTTACTTGTATGCCCAGTTGATAAAATAATTGAGACAAAAAAACACATTTACACTGATAGTAAAAAAAAACAACTGTAAGCCTTTTGTCTATAATACTTTGATATATGCAGCTTGAGATGTCACCCAGTAACTTACTCCTCAGAGAGTTGCTGAGACAAGAATTACAATTTTACCCAAATGTTTGTCATAACAGTTTCTTTCAGGATCAACTTTAAAATTCTGGTTCTTACTTTCAGATCTATTCATGATCAGACCTTCCATCAGTGATCTGATCCAGCCTTACACCCCAGCTCTGGCTCTGAGGTCTATGGATCAGAATCTACTGATGGTTCCTGAACACGCTTTAGGACCAGAGGAGAGAAATCCTTCCGGACTGTTGCTCCTAAGCTTTGGAACGATCTTTCTCTCCCTCTGTGTTTGATGATCTACTGACTCCTTCAAGAAACATCTTAAGACATTCTTATTTGTGCAGGCTTTTCCCTGATTTTCTCCTTTGTTTCTCTTACATGTCTTGGCCTTTTAAAGTATATATTAACTGTGTATTGTTTAATATTTTGAAATTGTAAACTTATATAAAATTGAATTAAGACTTATATATATATATATATATTGTTGTTTTTTCATTATTTATATTTTTATATTACTTTATGATGCCACCACAGAAAAATCCAGCCAATAACAGTTTTCTGATTCCGTCTCTGAAGCTTTTTTAGCCTAGTTACTTAATCCAATTTTGGGGTTGTATCATGAGGAATATAAGCGAGACAAGGAAGGACGATAAAGACATGTTAAGGTGAAAAAGAAAATAAATGTAAAAGTGCATATATTTAAACAACACCAAGATCAAACACTCGATACAAACCAAGTCATTCAGTTGCAAACGCAGTTGAAACAATATATTGCAATAAAAAGCAGGTACATTGCTAACTCGGACATTACACTTAGCTAAATATAAAACTACTCTTTTATATATTGTTATTTATAGTTGTTACAAACAGCATGCTAACCATCTTTAGCATTAATGAGTTTTGAAAAATACTCGCCGTGTAAAATGTCATAACGGTACACACAAATGACGTTCAATCTTCATAGACAGCAACTTTTAATTTAGTTGAACATTCGTTACCCAAACAATGTCAGTTTTTTTGTTCGAGTCAAGATAAGATGACAGTTGAATACCTTATATTTTGATTTTTCCTTCAGTCAAATTGACCGCCTCGCATGGGACGATTTCAAGCCACTTCCGCATACGACATGGAACGTACCATTTAGAAACTACAGTCAGGGGTGACTTTGATTAAAATGAATAACTCCACGGTTTTTCATATTTATCATTCATTTAAAGCATTCGCTCTATTAATATATATTGTGGCTATTAACTCGGTAATTCAAAAACAAAACTATTTAATATACAACGCGGTAACAAGTAAGGAAGACAGGTCTAAATAATGGTAGGCTCCGAATGGTCACGGTGATTGGTCGCTTTTCGTGACGTCATTGGTTATTTAAAATTTCAAAACATCTGCGTTGTGTGTTCGAGAGCAAGCGTCGGATTCGATCACAAACGTTCAGGTTTGCGTGATATTCTCTTTGCAAGTGTAGGCTAACTCATGTTATGTACGTGATGTTTGTGAAAAAGCAATAGTTCAAGTTGTTGGTAAAAGATTAATGTCAAGTAATTGCAGTAAAAATCAAGTTCTCCTATATTGACAAGCGTTTATTTTTCTGTGTAAAGTCCATTCGCTGATGTTGTTTGAGGCTCAATTGAAACTATATTAACATGGTAGACATTTTTATTTGTTCAGGCTTTTCCTTGATTTTCTGGATCTCCTGTGTTGTTCTCAGTGTTAACTTGATCTTTAAAGTATATACTTCATTGAATATTGTTTTGATTGTTTAAGTGCTTTGTGACCCTGGTCTGGAAAAGCGCTATATAAATAAAAATGACTTGCTTACTTACTTACATGTGTGATCTCTAGAGAAGATGGAGAACATTGAGATGGCTTTGAGGAGGATGTTGAAGGCCGTCAGAAGACCAAGTCACCGGGTCTTACATTCTGAAAGGACCACAGTCTACGGACCCGACGACATGCTGATGGTGCTGCAGTTGGCTTTGGCGGATGTTAACAAGAAGGTAATCTTTTTATTTAATTTTTTTTATACATGGATCATCTACATTTCCTGAGCAAAGTGTGTGTCTCCCCACCATTTGACTGTATTTATGCGGCCTTAATGAGAGTAGAACATGTAGAAATGTATCTGACACTTTCTATTTATTATCCTATTGACTCTTGATTCTTTCTTTGGGACTTTTACGTTTTATCTCTCTCTCTTCTGAGTACTTATTGTCCTTTAAAATAATTTGAGTACATATTGAGATCATACTTGGCAAGAAGAGTTGGGTTTATTAAATGTCGATTTTCTGTTTCCTTTTTGTTTTTAAGTTCAACCATTCATATCGCTTTTGGCTTGAGGGCCCCTAACGAAAGTCTCGGTATATGATGTGGCCCCTGAGGAAATTTAAACTCTTGATGTATACAGTGATCTACAAATATTTGCAAACAAATCGCCATCCATTTTTTTTTCTTGTTTTGAGGTGTAAAATAATAATAAAAAATACTTTTGAAAGATTTTGCTACTTCACGCACGACAAATCATCTTCGTTATGAGGCCTTTTGTCCTTTTATTTTCCACCAATATTCCCACAGACTCTCTAAAGCAGACCTTTGCAAAGTACTGCCCGGGGGCCACATCCGGCCCTTTGGCTGTATTTATGTGGCCCTTGTAATGTCAAAGTATGATCATGTCTAAATGGTTCTAATCATCTTAACAAGTATTTTGTATTTATTATTGATTTACATTTTCACATAACGCATAACATTTTTCGAGTATATATTAATAGCTCAAAACATTTTTTTTTTTTTAAGTTAATTGAAGAAATGTTTTGGAAAAAAACTTATGTCTGTATGTATATATATGTGTGTGTATATACACAATAATAAAATTGCAACTTGTTTAGCTTAATAAATGTCACGGCCTTTTCTTTCGGGGGGATTTTTCTCATTTTTCTTTTTGCTTGACGGCCCCTAACAACATTCACAGAATTTAATGTGGCCCTTGAAGAATTCTAATTGCCCACCCCTGCTCTAAAGGGTTTGAGTGTAAACAATTGCTGAGGTTCTTCCTACTTGATAAGTGATTGTTTTTATTTGTTGGTTGAAAAACTGCTGCTTTCACTGTTTTTGTCTTTTTGTTTGACAGAAAGGAGGGGAGTTCGAAGTGGCTCTAAGCGATGTTTTGTGTGCCTGGAAGCACTTACTCCAAGACAAACTTCACCTGCAACCTCCAAAGTTTGCCCACTTGGAGAACTATGATCTCATCCGGGAAGCTTACGAGTCCTTTCTCAAGCGCTCCAACAGCGTGGATCTGGTCGATCTCTTTTATATGTATAAAGGACTGGACTTGGACTTGGATGACTCTTTGACCCCGGTGAGTTTTACATGGTGCTGAAATAAGTATGAATCATAATGTGTTTTATTCTGCCAGATGGCGGTTTTTGATTTCCTCTCGGGCAACAACGGACTCCCTGAAAGTTCAGACTCTGTGCCTTCAACACCGTCTAGAAGGTGTATCTCACAGGTATTTTTAAACCATCTTCCACAGACCGTGTTCAGTTTTCTGTTATAGAAAATGCTTTTTTTAATGAAGATTGCAGATAATCTATGATTCAAGAATGAATCTACAATTAAAGATTGCAAATTTAAGTTTTTGTTTACCAAAGAGCGCCACCTGCAGGAGCATTTTAGCCTCTTTTTCACTTTCTTCATTTTCTAGGTCTTGAGTTGACTCTCTGCTGCCCCTCCAGCTAAACGTGATGTCATTCTTGCAGCCTAATGAAAGCGACCAGCTGCTCTTTTCATGAGCAATAAAACGTTGTTTTTTTTCTCATTTATACTCGCGGCTTTGTTTTGACATTTTAAGTGCAACTATTTGTGTCAACAGGTGAGGGTGGCTGTTCGAAGGGTTTTCAGCTCCTACCTCAGTTTGCTTGTAAACACCAAAAACGACCTGGCCTTGGCTCTCACCCTGGATGTGCCGAGCCGGGCACTTGGGCATCAGACTTTTACCGACATCAAATATGCAGCAAGGAGAAACAACACATCCCTTTTTTTGGTAAGAAAAATGGTTTGGTATTTAACTTTTATCCCACTGTCATGTCTCACATCCTTAATATACCTTTTGTATTTCCTTCTGAATGTGTCAATCACTGTTGAAATTATCGAAATTTTAGGCTCTTCATTTTTATTCTTTAGTTTTAACTTTGTTACTCTGCTGTCTCTTTAATGGATCCTAATGGCTTTTCAATACTAGCCATATTCTTGTTTAGTTCCAATACTTGTATTCAGAACAATAGTTTTACAAGTTACTGACTAGACCCCTGGTATTATTAACGTGTCTTTTTGCAGTTAATTGCATTTAATACTAGAGCAAGTTTCCCCGACTGACCTGTGTTTATTAAACCATTTTCTACTTCTGTAATGGCTCGATTTAACAATTGGCTTCCTGCAAACATCTGATTGAAGTCTTAACGCTTTCTTTAGATGTCAATGCAAAATCCTCAATACAAGCTCTGTGACATCGCAAACCTCAGCTAAGATGTTTATTACATTTAAAATCAACCGTCAAACCATAATGATGAAATAACCTCCACAATTCAAGATATGAAAAAAGTCCTATCTATCTGGATCAAACTGGGTGTCAAAGCTTATCACTTGATCACCTAAGATGTTTTTTCCAAAATGTTCTACTCTGCTTACTTGGCATTCCATAAAATAGAGTTTAATTTAAATAAAATGTGAACGTATTAATCATATTTGCCTTCTAAATCCAGCTGTAACGGCCCACAATGCATCATACCACTATCAACATTTCTTAATTATATTTTTTATGACTATGTATGTATTTTTTTTCTGGGACAAATCGCCATTGTTGACTTAACAAATGTGTATTTCCAGACGGTGACATCTTTTGTAAGAGCCATCCAGCTGGGAGGAAAGGGCTACGCTCCACCTCAGGATGATCCTCTGAGGAAACACGTCAAAGGCCTGTCAGAATTTGTACAGTTTATCGACAACCTGGAGGATATCCTTGGAGAATTTCCCGACCCCAGGTATGGGAAGAGAAACCACACACTAAATGTCCAATTAATGTTCTTCTGTATAAGAGCACACAAATGTCACCCATTTCAGTAAAAACACAATAGCTCCCACATGATGGTTGAATTCAATCTATATCTTCAGAAAGAAACCAGACTGAGTATTTCCAATAAAGATTGTTTTGCTATCGCATCAACATTTCACCTACGATAAAGTTATTTAAGGTCATCTAATGTGAAAACTCTTCTGACTCACTCACATGTTTCCAGTGTTCAAGTCTTCCTCTCCAAGATGCAATAAGTCCCTCATCGTGACCATGTTTTGAACTTAATACTTTATAAAGCTGAAATCTCGGCAAAGGAGAGGTTACGAGAGCAGAGTCAATTATGACGTAAAAATGGCTTGACGCCTCCTTCAGCCAGCTGTAATCAGTTGGAGACTTCCGGGATTGGTGATGCGAAGTGACAAACATTGATGATCATGAAATCACAGCAGAGTGGGTCTGGTTATAGTAAAAAAATGATTTCATCTTCTGTAAAAGGAAATGTTTTTTAGTGGGTGTGGCTTAAGCACATTTTCTAATGTAAATATTGAAATGAAAAGAGAGTTTTGTACAAACAGACACATACTGATGATACAATAGAGGTCAAAGATCAATTAAAGATGCACTTAAATCAACACATTAGTTGCCCTTTAAAGTCATCATGGACTGTAGCATTATCTAACACAACTATGAGTATCATTAAGGGTTAATTTGGCAGCAACAGATCCGTTTCTCATGCCAGAGGTGTAAGAACTGGACCCACGTCACCTGTGCGTTGATGCCTGTTATGATAACATCTAATGTTCCACTGCAGCTTTGTATTTCCTCCAAAATGATTCCCCTTTAAACTCGACCTGATACAAATTTTGGATTTCTAAAAAAGCACGTTGTCTTCACTCCGTCAAAGTTGTTCTTTGTGAATTTTCCGCTCACTTTGATGGGTTATCCTCCAATCGGAATTTGCACTGATCATTCCCCCATACCGTTGCAGATTATGTTTTTTCATGGCAGCCTTTGGCAGCACAACAGAAGTGAATATCAAAAAATATTTGGCCACTCAGTCATTTCAGGGCAGAGCTTTTAAGGCGCGACGATGGCTTCACTCAGCCGTGCCATAACAACACATTATGATGTTTGCCTAGTTGTGGATTAGACTCTCGCTGCTCCTCTGAGGGTTCTCAGTTCATGTAGACTGACAAAGTCGGCCAACACGTGTCTTTCAACAGCCTGTGCCGTTACGCTCTCAATGGAGTACTGTATTTCCTCATACAAACACCTTCTATGGCGAGTTCAGGCCCCTTGTTCACCGAACATCTGTTTTCCCAAATGATTCTGTTACTGAGCTCTCACAAGAGAGCTGCGTCAGGGTTGAACCGCCACCGCTCCACCTCCATGTGATCCTTCCCTCTTCGCTGCCTTTCGCCTGTTTTAAACATACGGACGTGATTTGTTGTTATGACTGTTGGATACGCACACTTTAACGTAAAGAAAAGCCTCCCTCATGCTTTAAAGCCTGATATTTTTGGAAGGGTTTTCCTCTATTGGAGAGATTTGTTTTGTTGCCATGGAACAACTTACAGGTGTCACTCAACAAACCGATGCATGGTTATTGTAGTAATGCTGGTGATGTCAGCAAAACAAAAGGACATTTGTGTGTTGGCTGCACGTGTATGAATAAACCAGAGTTTGCAAAGTATAAACTTGACTTGAAGAACAATATGAATCCAATGTGCAGGAGACTGAATGTGTTGGATTGACAAATGTTTATCTACGACTGATTCAATCTGTCAACTGGTAAATTATCCCGGGTTTTCCGGACCATGACGTCTGGACTTGTAGTGTTCTCCGAGTTTATAATGTTGTAAGACGAGACGTTTCTGAGAAAGTATGTTTAAAGAATAAATAAAAGGGTCAACTTCTTTACAGAAATATGCATGCAGGCATAAAAACTACAATTAAATTTAAAACTATATTGTGGATAAAATTTATTTTAGACCAGATCTTGGCAAAGTGTGGCCCGGGGGGCTTATGTGGCCCTCTAACTTCACCATGAGGCCTGCATAAGATCAAATAATATTATTTAACTGACTATTTAAGGTTGTTTTTTTTATGGCCATCTATTATAGTCTTACTAGTTTCATTGGAAATATAACTTTTAAAAAGTCTTTGTTTGACGATATTTCTAATCTTCCTTTTATACATCCTTTTTAGTGGTAATGTTTAAAAAGAAGAATTTAAATGGTAGTATAATTATAAGTATAAATGAATTTACTTAAAAAGAACATTCATAAAGTTTATATTAAATAAAACGTTACTTATTTTATGGCATAATAACATTGTTTGATGAGTTTTCTTTCATGATCTATGCATTTTTCTTGACGATATTTAAAATAAATATATATAATAAATAAATAGATATAAAATAAATTCATGTCAAATGAAATAATATTTTGGATTAAGTCTAAATGTTATCAAGAATGACCTTTTATTTTATTAATTTTTGAAAATCTGCCCCTTTTTTTTTTTTGCTTGATGGCCTCTTATAACGGTCACAGTCTATATCTTATTTGGGCAGACGTTCAGTAAGGGCAGAAAACTGGTCAACAAATGTTCTCCTTATCATGTGTATATTAAACATATGAACATTTGCTATCATTACAAACTTAAAACTAATCTTGTCAGTTGTTCACAATAAATCTTTAAACATCTTAACCCTTTTTTCTTCGATGAATTGTTTGTTCAATTATGTTCTTCGACTTCAATAATTGAGAAAAATCAGAGAAAAAAAAAAAGTGAGCTACATCAAAGCACCATTGCTGTCCCGTGCATAAATGGCAGATTTTCCCTCATTGTGGTTTCAGTGTTTGTGGAGCAAGACTAGTTTCGGCCATCAAATCTGCACTTGTGAAAGGACGCTGTAATGGAGATGCAGTAAAATCTGCTGCAGAGGAAATGGGCAAGCAGCTGACGGACAGAATCTGCCAATTACATGAACTCCAGAAACAGTCGACTAATGTAGGAGGGACAGGAATAAGTCCCGCAAGGGTAATTGACTTCCACTCCTCTTGACTTTTGAAATGACTTGAAGTTGAAAATGACCGCTTTTTTTTTTCTTTTTTTTCTACCAGCCCAGGGCACACGCGGTGAATCATGCCACTGCGTACGAAGGCAGAGATACAGTGAAAGTGCTGCTGGCGATGCTGGACGAAGAAGCCGTCGCTCCTCCTTGTCGAAATAAGGCAGACCTGTTGTCCGAGGATCAGCCCACACTGAACGGAGCTCAGGCCATCTGTGTCCTCTCATTGTTCAGGTAAGTTCAAGTGAGGTTGGCTTCATTTGTTTGCAATAAATTCAGCTGTCGTTAAGGACGGAGCACATCAAGACTTTTTGTTCAACTTATACTTTCCCGGTTGTATTTAATGAGGGCGAACGCCACAATTTCCCTGAGCTTACAGCCAAAGCGGGATCCAGAGTTTACATTCGAGATCGCCTAAATACCCTCTCGTGACACATTCATTTTAATGTGGCTCCCCCGCTCGAACAGCCTCTCGTTTTTATTCAGAGTTTTTATAGTGCTAAAGTTTGCATTTTCTTTCCCTTTCTTTTCTTTTAGATGTTGCTTGTTTTGATGATCTTTTCTTTTGCCATCTTTGGAGAACATGTTGTACTTAAACTGCCATCCACAAATATCATTCTCAATATAATAATATTTATCTGCTATAAACATTTTCCTGCTTTTTATATTGGGAAAAATGAAATCATCCTTTGACCAAAAAAAACTTGATCCTTGAAATGACCACATGGACTTGAAGTAGGAAAACCCCCGACACGGCAGTTCGACCATCATGTGACACTAAATCCTCCCGCACTGGAATAATTTTGTGGTCAAACATCTGAAAAATATTATCAGCACAAAAAAAAACTGTCACTATCTGTTGCTGGCAACGGATTCACCAAAACTGTCAGAGTAGATACAACGTGTGCTAGGAGCTGAAAAGATAATGTCGACAGCATGATTGTGTAATTATGATTATTTAAGCTTCTTTTATTTTTTTTTCAATAACATCTAATGATTCTCATGCCTACACTTGTTATTGTGGCTGCAGATCTCCCGAAGTGTCTACTGGATCTTCTCCAGAACCTCTGAAGCATCGAGTGAAGAGCCGACTAGACCTAATCAAACCCAAGGTAACGTGGGCCCCCCCTCCAGGACGGCCAAACCTAAACCAAAATGACTTCAAATTGAATCAGATGTACAAACACTGGGAATAATGTCTTGACATCCTGTAATTTCTCCCCAGTATCATGTTATTTATTTAGTTAGCTGACGCTCACATCTTAACCAACCGTTTGCACAGCTGCATTTTAGCTCTTAACTCTCGGTCCCAAGCTGGAGTACAAAAGCTCTTCGTATCAAATGCGAGTCCTCAGATGATCAGGACGGCAAATGTGTTTGTACACTGGCTGTTTCACTCTATTCTTTTCAGACAAATTATTTTACAAAAAAAAACAAAAACTGCTGAATCAGGTCAAATCCAGCAGCAGCAGCGACCACCCTCAGACGCTGAGGTGATTATGAAGTAGCTCCAGTGTGAGAAGTTCTCGTGAACATATATGCTAAACACATTGTGTTAAACCGCTTCACTTTATGTGATCGGGCTAGCAGATGTCGTTTCAGCTTCCCACACTCTCTGCCTTCCTGTTTCAATGTGCTGTAATGGTCCCTGGGCAGCTCACCGCTTCCTGAACTCAAGAGTGCGGAAGCTTTCTGCATCAATTTCACTTTGAAGAGGCCATATTCGTCGGTTAACCCAGCTAGGAAAAGAAAACTTTTGGAGGTTATTGTTTTCTGCTCAATGACTTTCCCCGGAACGTGTGCAGTTTTGCACTGATGTCGAGCTGCACACGTAAAAGACGGAGAGATCTTCTTTTATCTCTTTCTCCTGTCGTATAATCATCCTTCGTTTAATGTTCTCTTCACCTCCTCGACTTTAGATTGTCATCGTTTTATTGTAATGAGAGTTAATGTTGCACCTGCTGTCTTTTCTTCGTCCTCGTTCCATCCGCTGTGATGTTGATGCAGGATTGCATTCTTCTGGTGGTTCCCATCACCTGGAGGGATTTTTGTTTTGGTTTTATTTTTGGATGGTGGCTCCGGAAATACAAGGGCTGCCTGTCCACATGGTGCCACATCATGCTCCCACTTTTTCTAATTGGACCCGACCTCAATTACAGCGGGTCGCATTGGCTTGTCCCGGCCTCCCATCGCGTCGGGGGTGACTCTGATATGATTTGTTAGAGCGTGAAAAAAGTCAATTGAAAACAGTATATTTATAGACTTTGTATAAAAACAACGGTGGAAAATGTTTTCATGACTCCAATGTTTCAAATGTGGAAGTCTTCCTCTCCAAGATGCAGTAAATCATGACCATATTTTGAACTTATTACTTTATAAGTCTCCTGGTCTGAAATCTTGGCGAAAGAGAGGTTACGAGAGCAGAGTCCATTATGACATAATAATGGCTTCACTCCTCCTCCAGCCAGCTGTAATCACGCCCTGCTTTGTTATGCAACGGGTCCCTTAAAGATGGAAACGTATGGAACTTATGCCATGCAGTGACAAACCGTGCTGCTTGACAAATCACAGCAAAGTGGGTGTGGTTATGGTAAACAAGATTTCATCTTAAAAAAATGTATTTTTAGTGGGTGGGGCTCAGGATCACTTTCTAATGTAAATATTTAAATTAAAAGAGTTCTGCACTAACGAACACATAATGATGAGTACAATAGAGTCACACATCCTTTACCGTCGCATTAATTAATTTATTAAAGCAACTAATGCCTGAGCAGGTCTCGTGCGTCTGGAAACTAGTTAGTTTTAAATGTATAATCAAACCCAGGGCTTCATTTAAGTCTTTCATGATGTTTGGTTGTTTCTGGAAATATCTTTAAGACTCTTTAATTGAAAAATCTTCTCACCACATTTAGAAGAACATCTACCCCACCTTTAATTGGTTGTGAAATCAATGGGAATTAGTTTTGAAATATCCATTAAATATGCCTTCAATATCATCTGTAACACTGTAACTACTGTGTGGCTTTTGTTGTACGTGATTTGTATTATTGTGATTTGTATTACTGTGATTTGTAGCCCACAGAAAAACCAGTCCGATCTCAGTTTGCCTGCACATACAACGATGAAGAGCCGCCGCTGAACCGTGTCCTAGAGTTTCCCAGCAGCAGCCAAGTGCCTACCTGCGTCCACCCGGCGCCCAAAGTTACCCCACAAGTGGATGAAGACGAAGGTAAACCTCTCATCTGAGCTTGAAAACAAAAACATTTTCTTGAATTGACGCAGGTGTGCCGTGAATCCTAAACAAGTTAAATGAATAAGTCATGTTTGGTCCATCTAAATCAATGAAAACTCTCCCGCCTCCACTATTTTCCTCCACTGCAACAGTTTCCATGTTAAACATTAGCTTCATAAACACGCGGGGCTGCTAAAAGTAGAGCCCTGGGTCACAATTCCATGTTCCTGCCAGGTTGTCACGCTTGCTTTTTTTTTTTGCTTTCTTTCAAGTCTCCACAGCCAAGTCCATCCCAGAATGCCCGAGCAGCGAGTCGACCCGTGCTCGGCAAAGAGCTCTGGGAGGAAGAAGCGGAAATGCCCAGAAGAGAATCGTCGGCGGTGACGCCGGGAAGAAAAGTAGATCTGAAGTGCAGGGCAAGGGCAACAAGCGGAAGCAGGCGGACTCGGAGCACGTCGAGGGGTCAGAGAATGAACCTCCTCAGAAGAAACCTCTCACTGCTGCCTCCAAGAGGGTCACAGGCGGGAACAGGAAGAAGCTGATCGCAGGACAGGGGAAGTTGACCAGCTTCTTCAGAGTCTGAGCCCAACATCAACATGTACACTCTTGTAAATGTATCTTTTTTAATCACTATTTTTTTAGATTTGATCATGTCCATGAAGTTGTTTATCTTGATGCCATGTTTGATCTCAGGAATTTCTTATTTTTTGTTGTCTTTTTATTGTTTTTTTAAGTAAACATTGTTTCGAAATGCAAATCATGCAAGACAATGATTTAAATAAATGTTTATTTTTTCATACAGACTGAATTGCTATTTTCTTTCTACACAAATACGTTGGATTTCTACAGATGATTTTTGATGTGGTCAGCATTTACACCTCCCAGCAGGGCCGGTACACTCTCCCTATCATACAGCGTAGCACTAGGAAAACAAGAGAGAACAGAACAAACTGTGTTATTGCTTGTTTGGAAATATTGAGGGCAAACATAATTATTTGAGCTAAAAAAAAAAAAAGGGGTGAAGAGGTTTGGTGATACCATCCAAGTCGGTGTCTCTGCGTTCAATCTTTATATGGTTGTCTGCTGGCAGGCTGCGGAATCTTCGCTCGGTCATCAGAGGAAGACCTCGGCTAAATTCTGCGGTCAGTGCAGGAACACTGTGTCCTCTCAGCCTCATATCCTGAAACAACATCGAAAAAAAACAATGTTAAATGAGACAAAATTTGAAGAAATCACTGGTGCCAATTGAATTATCAAATTTGAGCAGAACACTAAATCAGCGCGTTCTCTCATCGCAGGTGTAAGATCCCTCGGTTCAACGGATGATCCAGGCCACAGGAGCCTCATGGAACATGTGTGTTTTCCCTTCTTTCACCATATCGCAGCGGCCGCTTTTCTTCCAGAGCCGAGGTTCGCCCAGATGGCTTTGCTTTCCTCATCATGGCTGCCTGTTCCCCATTACAGATAACCACCATGTTCATAACACTCGAGAGACTCAACCGCCAAATAAACTCCTCACACATCTTAGCCAGAGGCCTGAGGAAACACAGATATATCATCATTCTTCCCACTGTAGTTTCTATAAAACTTTATAGTCTTTTGATTGTTTGACCTTTTTCGGCTAATAGTATTTCCCGTTTTTCCGATACTGCTGTAAAATATTTTCATAGACGTGTGTGTGAAGCATCGAGAAGGCTGGAGGCCAGTGGAACAGGGGTCATCTATCCACTTGGAGAATGGAAATCCATATCTTGGTCCTAACGGTTGTTTCTTATGCCACAATGTAGTGGTTAAAAGAAATGAACAATTCTTTTGATTATTTTTTAATTGGATCTTTGTAAATAAATTAAATTTTATTTAAAGTGTCATTTCATAACAAAGTTATCTCAAGACACTTTAAGTAAGACTATATTGGAGAAAAGAAAAACGGATCCCAGTGAATCAAAGTGCCTTAAAGAAGGCAGAAACCTCGACCAGAACCAGACTCAGAGTTGAAGGCCTTCTGCTGTGAATGTCTTGGAGGGTGGAAAGATGGATGGAGAAAAGAGTAAGGGAGGATACAGTGAGAGAAAAGACGAGAATATAAAGTAGGTTAGGAAAAAAATGAATATAGGAAAATGTATTTTCTTACCCCAAACTGTGTTCGTATACAGGTATGCAAGAAAAAAAATAATACACATTATAAATATTTTTGCAACATGTCAAGATAATTGAACAGTCATAGTAGCAAAAATGTTATCCAAATCCTTCACTCAAGATCAAATCAAAACGCAAAACTTGACTCGACATCTTACATCACTTGCCGAGATGACGATGATCCTCGGCCTCTTCTCGCCGTCCATCCCCAGGGCGAGGTTTCGTCTGCCCTCGAAGGTTTCGTCCACCTGGTCCTCGTCGAGCAACGAGCCTCGGCCGTCTTCGGCGCTGTCGTCGATTTTGTTGGCAGGCATGGCCTCGGTGACCAGGCGGTCGCTCAGCTCCGAGAAGATCAGCAGAGCGAACAGCAGAGAGTGGATGGAGGGCATGGTACCTTTCGAGCCGAGACAGCGCTAGCTTGGAGACTGACACACCAGGACTGGCGACTGTCTTATATACGGTTTTAAAGTAGAATTCTAAAGTCTCCAGCGGTGACGCCTTCACTTTCACACATAGAGGTACCAAGATTTCTATTCATATGTTTGTTCCTTGGATGAATGATGAATACAAACGGAGAGGGAGCGGAAGGTTATTAATCCTTTTCGTTGGGTCCTGATGCTTGCTTACACAAGGTCAAAGTGCAGGGATTTAATTGTCGGTCTTCTCTTTCCAGACATCCGTACATTGAAATAAAGCCCAGCAGGTGATGGCGGAGCTAAAGATTTGTCTTAGCGCCACACATTTTCATCACACAGGTCAAGTCATTAAGGTCGACCAAAGGGAATAATGTAGAAAATCTCTACGTGGCCAGAATCCCATCAATTATACTACATGAACCAGTTGAACTCGAGGGGCTGCAATGTTTTCCAAAACACAACCGTAGAGCCCTGTTCGTAAGCTAGCTGAAATACCCGGCGTTATCTTATTGCCCCTTTAATAAGCTTGTTTCGAAAAATTATACAGAAACTGCTAAGGACTAAAAGAACGTCCATTTTTTTTAAGGGCTGTAACTTGCCTAATATTTGGACCAAGTTGATTCCTAACAACTAAAACAAATTAGTGAAAAATGTAGTAATCACAGGTACATAGAAGTTTATTAAGTTAAAAACTTGGAATGAGAAGAAGAAAATGAGCCTATTTATGCTATTGCTATTGCTATGCTAACAGTTCCCGCCAAAAAATTAGTGTTAGTCCAGACATAGACTTTCATGGTGGTCACTGTGAGCCCGAGCAGACCTCTGTAGGACCTCTGTAGCACCCATGAGAGGGTAACCAAGTGCCCTTCACAGATATAGATAGATTAAACAGCCAACAAAATTAAATGACTGGCAAAAACACACTCATGCAGTGCATGAAAAATTCGACTCGGCGTAACGCTGAATCAGCAGATGCTCTGGGCTGGGGAGGTCCCTAGATAGAGTTTTTGTTTTACTCATTTTTGATCATTAACAGGCTTATTTTTGGAATAAATAACTTGATCGGAACAAATCTGTTGATGTGAGATGTTATTTAGAAAAGAAGAATCTGTACTTTCAGATAGATTGAATAAAAATGATATAAAACAGGTGTGTGGTCTTATGTCGAAACCCTCTTGTACTGGGCCCTGGTTCAGTGGTTGGGGACCACACCACTGGTCAGGACTAGTCCTTTATAGGCCACAGAAAAGAAGGTCACTTCTTTCTAGCTGCCAAACCCAGATACAAGGACAACCGGTGTTTTTTATGTCCACTTGTAAAGGATCAGATTTCAGTGCTAGTTACAACAGCAGCTATAGGACTTTATTAAAACACATAAACTACCAAGTCATCCAAAAAACAAATCAGTGATTTCAGAATGGTGTCGGGTCACAGCAAATGCCAAGTTTCATGAGAAGGAATCAAACTCAAACACCCATGGCCACTAGACCACTTTGAATGAACAAATGAGAGGCGATTCTTTGAAGACATAAAAGCCAGAATAAAGTAAGCTTCAGAACCTTTCTGAATTAAGATGAAGTTACAAAAAAAACATTGAAACCACATATGATTGTCAATATTTATTAAAGGTTTAATGGAACTAAGTTTATCCTTTTTTTTTTCAAAACGTCGACAGAAACATACTGTAAATAAACCTCTAAACTTCTACTTGAGGAACGTATTAACCCTTGTATTATCTCAGGGTCAAGATGACCCAGAGACCCAGAAATACATATGCAGTGGTGGAGGTTGTTGACCTTGACCCAGAGACAACAAATGGGATACCACAAACACCTTTGTTTTCAGGCCTTCGGGTCACCTTGACCCTGAGATAACACAAGGGTTAAACAACAATCATCAGATTCATAGTTTATACTCAAACTATCCGTCACCTTTTTTTCTTCCTTATATTTTGATCCAATTTTTCCTAAATTCCCTAACTTCTATCATTTCCCATCAGTAACCTACTTCACCTTCATTACGGTGACCGTACAGTGAATCCTCTTAAAGAGGACACTACTACTTGGTGTGGGGTTGTCTAAACATTTTGAGGTTTATTAAGATATTTTAAGGTTTTAGTATTGTTTTTCTGGTTATTTTCGTGCTTTCAACTTGGTTAACCTTTGTGTTATCTCTGGGTCAAGGTGACCGGGAGGCCCTAAATCAAATGTGTTTGTGGTATCCTTTGTGTTGTCTCTGGGTCAAGGAGACTGACCTCCCTGGTTGGAGGTTTATCCAGAGGTAACACGGGATACCACAAACACATTTGTTGTCGAGCCATCGGGTCACCTTGACCAGGTAAAAAGAGGGCGTACGGTCAACCTACTGAAATGTACCATCTCAATTTTGAGTCGTTATGTCTGTGCTAGGCTTGAATCAAAAGATTTATTTTGTTATTCTAATTTTCGTAAAACATTTTTATTCGTGCAGGATTTTCCTTGATTTTCTGAGACTCCTGTTTTGTTCTCTGTGTTATCTTGATCTTTTTAGTATATATTTGATATATATATATATATAGTTTTGTTTTTATTGTTTAAGTGCTTTGTGACCCTGGTATAGAAAAGCGCTATATAAATACAAATTACTTACTTACTTTACACTTTAAAACACTTTACATCTAAATGTGGACAAAACTGAAACTCTGGTGATTGCTCCTGATGATAAGATTCCAGGGTTGAGTCAGTACTTGGGTGACTTAGGTCAGTCTGTCAAACTGAGCCTGAGAAACCTGGGTGTTGTATTTGATAAAGACATGTCTCTTGTTCGACACTGCAGAAAACTGACCAGAAACTGTTTCCTTCAACTGAGAAAAATCTCTAAACTTGCGTTTGTTTCTTCTCGTCTGGACTATTGTAACAGTTTGTTTTCATGTCTTAACAAGAAGGATCTGTCTCGCCTGCAGTTAATACAAAACTCTGCAGCGAGAATTCTGACCCGCTCTAGTAGAAGAACTCACATTTCTCCGATCCTTAAATCTCTTCACTGGCTTCCAGTTTCTTTCAGGATCAACTTTAAAATTCTGGTTCTTACTTTCAGAGCTATTCATGGTAAGGCTCCTCCTTACATCACTGATCTGATCCAGCCTTACACCCCAGCTCGGGCTCTGAGGTCTGTGGATCAGAATCTACTGATGGTTCCACGCACACGGCTCAGGACCAGAGGAGAGAAATCTTTTCAGGCTGTTGCTCCTAAGCTTTGGAACGATCTTCCTCTCTCTTTGCGCTTGATGGATCTACTGACTCCTTTAAGAAACATCTTAAGACGTTTCTATTTGTTCAGGCTTTTCCTTGAATTTCTCGAACTCCTGTGTTGTTCTCAGTATTATCTTGATCTTTAAAGTATGTACTTTTTTGAGTATTGTTTTGATTGTTTAAGCGCTTTGTGACCCAGGTCTCGAAAAGCGCTATATGAATAAATATTACTTTCTTACTTACTTACTTACTTACTTACTTACTTATCAACTTCATAATGACCTTGTGCCAACTTTCCTCAGATGTTTGAATGACAGAACAGTAACTTTGTGACAAACCTCACATAAAACTCAAAAAAAAATATCACCTCTCAGGAGCACAGAGGCCATAGAAGCAGAACATGAATAATAATCATGAAACTCCACCGAAGTGATTTTACTTGGAGCGGTTAGCCTTTATTTTGTAAGTATTATTGTTGGAGTGGGGAGAGTTCTACTGAAGGTCTGAACTCGTCCGCTGAGGTACGAACGTTCCAGCAGAAGAACAACTGAACTCGTGAGTATCTGTTGTCTTAACCCCGGCTCTGTTTGATCTTTCCCTCTCCATTCACTCCGCAGTCGGTTTATATCAGTTGAAATTTCAAGCAAATGCTTCAATTTTTTCTCATCCAATGCTGTAAGATAGACAGTCTGTCCTTGCCAAATATGCAATTGCACCTCGCCCAAAGCTTCTGGGCTCTATCAGCATCTTTGGCACCTTCTGGAATGAACCGCTGAACTCCAGAAGAGGTGTGTTAATTAGCTTCGCTTTTCCCTAACAAAGCGAGAAAGTCAAACAACGTGTGAGAGAACCGAATGTTTTATTTGATGACCTTTCACTCTTTGTTTGTTTCTCATTTTCCTCTTCTAAACGGCGGATCCGCTCGGCTTTTCTTCGGCCCAGTGCATCACCTGCTGGTGCTCGCCCTCAATCGCACCACCTACCGCTTTACCGCGTTAAGACCCGGCAAAGGTCAGGCCTCGGTGACGTCATCCACTGAAATCTTTTACAATCCTGCTGGGGCAGATGCACGATTTTATGGCTTTCATCAGAGACACCTTCATCCAGAAAGAAAAAAAAAAGGACGCAGCAGATGCTCCATGGTTTTGTTGGTGTCTGCGTGCTGGAGGGATTTATGTTTATGCCAGATGCTGGGTTGCTCCAAGTGATGCGAGCGCAAAAGGGGGACCGCATTTGGGTAAGATTTTTTTGGTTGCCCAGAGCACAGACCATGGTTTCCTGGAACAATGCAGCTGATGAGAGCCTCTCCAAGGAAAATAAAACTCTGACATCATGGGTTCTTAAAGCACACAGCTGAGCCAACACTCTCTCCTACTACAGGGAGTGCGGAAATATTAGGCAAGTTGTATTTTTGAGGATTAATTTTATTATTGAACAACAACCATGCTCTTAATTAACCCAAAACACTCATTAATATCAAAGGTGAATATTTTTGGAAGTTGGAGCAGGGCTTTTTTAGTTTTAGCTATTTTAGGAAGATATCTGTGTGTGCAGGTGACTTTTACTGTGCATAATTATTAGGCAACTTAACAAAAAACAAATATATACCCATTATAATTATTTATTTTCACCAGGGAAACCAATATAACAGTTCAACAATCAGAAATATACATTTCTGACATTCAAAAACAAAACAAAAACGAATCAGTGACCAATATAGCCACCTTTCTTTGGAAGGACACTCAAAAGCCTGCCATCCATGGATTCTGTCAGTGTTTTGATCTGTTCACGATCAACATTGCGTGCAGCAGCAACCACAGCCTCCCAGACACGGTTCAGAGAGGTGTACTGTTTTCCCTCCTTGTAAATCTGACATTTGATGAGGGACCACAGGTTCTCTATGGGGTTCAGATCAGGTGAACAAGGAGGCCATGTCATTAGTTTTTCTTCTTTTAGACCCTTTCTTGCCAGCAATGATGGAGCATTGTCCTGCATGAAAATCATGTTTTTCTTGAAGGATGCCGACTTCTTCCTGTACCACTGCTTGAAGAAGGTGTCTTCCAGAAACTGGCAGTAGGACTGGGAGTTGAGCTTGACTCCATCCTCAACCCGAAAAGGCCCCACAAGCTCATCTTTGATGATACCAGCCCATACCAGTACCCCACCTCCACCTTGCTGGCGTCTGAGTCGGACTGGAGCTCTCTGCCCTTTACCGATCCAGCCACGGGCCCATCCATCTGGCCCATCAAGACTCACTCTCATTTCATCAGTCCATAAAACCTTAGAAAAATCAGTCTTGAGATATTTCTTGGCCCAGTCTACAAGTAGACGTTTCAGCTTGTGTGTCTTGTTCAGTGGTGGTCGTTTTTCAGCCTTTCTTACCTTGGCCATGTCTCTGAGTATTGCACACCTTGTGCTTTTTGGCACTCCAGTGATGTTGCAGCTCTGAAATATGGCAAAACTGGTGGCAAGTGGCATCTTGGCAGCTGCATGCTTGACTTTTCTCAGTTCATGGGCAGTTATTTTGCGCCTTGGTTTTTCCACACGCTTTTTGCGACCCTGTTGACTATTTTGAATGAAACGCTTGATTGTTCGATGATCACGCTTCAGAAGCTTGGCAATTTTAAGAGTGCTGCATCCCTCTGCAAGATATCTCACTATTTTTGACTTTTCGGAGCCTGTCAAGTTCCTCTTCTGACCCATTTTGCCAAAGGAAAGGAAGTTGCCTAATAATTATGCACACCTGATATAGGGTGTTGATGTCATTAGACCACACCCCTTCTCATTACAGAGATGCACATCACCTGATATGCGTAATTGGGAGTAGGCTTTCGAGCCTATACAACTTGGAGTAAGACAACATGCATAAGGAGCATGATGTGGTCAAAATACTCATTTGCCTAATAATTCTGCACTCCCTGTATAATCAAGCCTCAGTGAATTTCCACTGTCAACTGAAATCGAGGACGAGGGAGAATCTCCACCAATTGTCGGACTATTTTAACATGATGTCTTACTACCGATACTATTCAGGTGGTTTACACCGATGTATCTATAACGCCTGGAACCATGGGACCAACTTGCTATTTTTTAACATCGTGGGACTCACCTGTGGGCGCATTCATGCTGCCAATTATCACCCCCTGCTGAGATACTGCTTGGCTGCTTCTGCACCTGCCAATACACTACACTGGGACTACATTTATGCACTTAAGAACCGTTTACAGTTTTCAAAACCTTTGCTCAGGAACCCTTTGGATCTAAGAACGATTATTTTCACCCTGGCCAGACATGTTTTTTATGCCTCTGGAGCTAACTGTCCACTAGGTGACCGGAACTGAAGAAGCCAATAAAAGGAAGAAGGAAAAATATGGAATATCTGGGAAGGTCCGCTGCGAGCCTATTGAGGTGGGCTGCAGGTCCCATGCAGGTAAGTCCTCACACCAGGTCCTGGGGGTTCCTAGGGATTTGTGAACAGCATATACATAGAGCCAACAAAGAAATCCTGGAACCGACAAAGATGCATCACCTTCGGTGGCTCTGGTTAAAGATGTGTGGCATAGTGCACTACCTGGACACAAATTAGGGGACGGTTCACCCCTGGCTAAGGTCCCCTGAGTGAGGGTGTACCATTAAGACCTTAAACAACCAATGATCCAGGTTGTAGCAAGTGTATTACAGTACACAGAGTACCTGTTCACAAAGACATCGATTAGTAAAACACTAAAAATTAACCCTAGATGAACAAATTGACCTTCAGTTTCCATCATTTAAAAGTGCGAATGAACTTTAACACCATGGGGTTTTCGAGCCAATGCCCTTGTACGTTGCAGGGTTCACGAAAGTCTCTGGTGGACCTACCTAACCGCGTCATTTTGTGAAGGTCTAAAAGGGGGCTTAAGTGCCCTGGCTCAGGATAGCCCAGGTTCCATTCAAAATTTCACCAACAATACACATTAGTGCCAAGAATGGCACCAGCTGTACCTCAGGGGCTTAAACACACGAGCCAGACCATGGCCTCATTTGAACACGTGGCGCTGACAGTTGGCTCCAGTCCTGATACTCTGTCGACTACGATGACGTCATCTGCGTAAGTGATGAGTGAGAGGCTGTGAAGGCTCTCAATCCTAATGAGACAGTACTTGGTAAACCACTCCACAAGAAGACAGATGGCAAGAAAATAACGTGTTTTATTATGAATGATACGAAACGTTAATTTATGGGAACGTCCTCTGCAATAGTCTGCATCATTCTACTGTAGAATCACAATAGAAAAGGTGCTCAAAAATTTCAGCTGCACTTCTTGATTCCTTGAGAAGAACCCCAAGAGAGGACCATTGATGTCACATCATGTAGATACGATTGTTAAAAACTCTTTATGTGTTAATGAAACCTTAAATGAAGGATTTGATGACACTTTCTTTTCTACCATGACATAATTGTTGTATTGTTAAAAAAAAAGAATAACAATCTTTGTCAATTGGGTAATTTTCCAAGTTCCTGTCCGTTCTGTCTTTTCCTTCGGTGTAAACTATCCATGTGACCTAATTCATTCATTCATTTCCTGTGCCGCTTATTCCCTTGTGGGGGCGCTGGAGCCTATCCCCGATTCTTCTGGTGTGAGGCGGGGGACACCCTGGACAGGACGCCAGTCTGTCGCAGGGCACACAAAGACACACGACCATTCACACTCATACCTAAGGACAATGTCCCCATGTTCCCAATCAACCTCTGTATGTTTTCGAAATGTGGGAGGAAACCGGAGTGCCCGGAGTAAACCCATGTTGGCTCCCTCACGACCTGGCAGGGAACCAGCAAACCTTCTTGCCGTGAGCCCATAGATTAGTCATACAGGTCATCAGTGAAGAAATCTGCCTCTTTATAAATGACCATGGCGACATAGAGAGTGAACTAAAGTTCATCATCGATGTCATGCCGTGTCAACGGGTTCCATTAGGTTCAAAATCAGGTTCACATTGTTCATGCTTGTCTAGGGAAAGTCATTACTAAAGTGACAGAACAGACAGAAAGCTTAGAAAAGTATCCAATAACAAAGATTAACAGACAAAATACTGTAAAAAAAAAAGTAAAATGGAAATGTTTTTTTTTAATTATATATCGTTATAATCACCTTCATAATCATGTTTTCATAAGACATGTTTTTATTAAAGCCTTGTGTTATCTCTGGGTCAAGTTTACCCAGAGGACTAAAGGGAAAATGCATATTCATGAACCCAAATCTGCAAATATCCCAGATTTAGTAAATGGCTCCTTTCCATCAACAGTCGCTGGCAGATCCATACAATAAAAAGACAGGATCAAGAACAATGAAACAATCAACATATTCAGGATTAACTTTGAGGTTAAAGAACAGGCTCTGGTTACTTTACCACTGGTGCTGGGTTTATATTGAGACAAGATATGCTGGTTTGAATCATTGTAAATTGCCAAAATGTAGGATTTTATATTTCTTATTTCTTATTTATTGATTTAAGTTTCTGACAACTATGTTTTTCTATCAAAGATGTTTAAATGTTTTATATGAAGTCTCTATTGGTTTTAAAGTAGCCCTCTTTTGACTGTTAGTAATTCAATAAGTGCAGAAAATTATACCATAAAGAACATTTTTTCAGGGAGAATTGTTCATGATAACTGTTTACTTTGAATTTAATAGAAGACATTGGAATATGGAAATTAAATTAAAGGAATAGTTCACCCAAAATTGAAATTTCTGTAATTTTCTTCTCACCCTCATTTTGAGTAATTCATGTTTTGCCATTTATAGGCCAACATGTTTAACATAGCGACTGGCACTCATGTTCATCTTCATCCAATTAAAAAAGGCACACAAGAAACATCCAAATATCAACAAGAAGAATGTTAGGGAAAAAACGTATGCATTTTTATTTTTATTTCAAGATTGTTTGTAGCTGAAGATTTAAGGCTAACATGCTACACAAATTGGTAAATATCGCAAGTTCTTCTACTGTCTCGATATCACCTGAGTGTACTTCCTTTTGTGTAGCATGTGTTCGTTTAAACTTCTGCTACAAACAAGCTTAAAATAAAGACTTATTTGAGTTTTTTTTCCCAGAACAATTCCTCATGTTGAGGCTTTAACACAAGATGGAAGTTACAGACGAGCAGTATGGAAGTATTTGAATGTTTTTAAGTGTATTTTTGGAGAATGATGAAGACAACTGAGCTCCAGTCGCTACATTAAAATAAACAAACATTTTTGTCTATAACTCAAAAATAAGATTACTCTGAAAACAATCCCAAACCTTCGTCTACATGAGGGTGAGTAGAAACTGAGTGCAGTTTGAATTTTGGGTAAACTGTCTCTTTAAGTACTACAATATACTACACTGAGAATATACTACAGATCCTGCAGCATGTGTTTCAAAAGCCGTGCGTGTTAGAGGATAAAAAGATCATTTTTGTGGCGTCCTGTGTTTGGTCTGACACTCCCTCACCAATGTTGATAATGGGCCGTTTTTCGGTGTTGGTTCGTCTTCCGCTGGCTTCTGCCCACTCCATGATTTATTTAAACTCCAAAATGTTGCAAGCTTGCAGGCTGCGTTTGGACCGTTAATGTGAGATAATTGATCCTGTATTAGAAGCCCAAAGAGGATGAAATAACATCCAGCGAACTCCCTCTGCTCCCAAAATCTTCTGGGTCCTTCGGTGCAAGCGGCAGGTTCACGAGGGTTCAGGCGATCTGTTTCGGTGTAAAAAAAAAAAAAACGCTGACAGTGAGTGAGAGAGCGGCGCTGTCACTCCGAAGCATCCTCCGAAGAGCTGAACACGCAGCTCCGGCCCTGGACCACGCCCCGCTCTGTTTTCCTTGGCAGAAATGAGGAAGTATCACTCTCACATTAAGCATACTCGGTCCTCTCCATTTCACTGTGAATAAAGCATCAATGTTAGCTTCATCTGAACCGTCTTTGCACATTTGCATTAAAAAAACCTCACCACTTTTTGTAATTATATAGCGTCTGAATCCGTCAAAAAAAAAAAAAAAGCCTCGCAGATTTGTGATCTTGCATAATGGTGTGGGTAATGTCTTTACAACATGATGCCTCCCCGGAGGGTTTCGCAAATGTATGCACAAGATAGAAACTCGCCAGCCAGTTCTGTGATGTTGACAAGTGGTTTATTCAGCAGGAATGGTGAACAGTTTGTCAGTATTTTTTTTTCCTACAGAAGGCAAAAAAGGAGCACCATCGATAACAGTGCTGTGATTAGACAGTTGACATTTTTTAACACTGAACTTCTCAATGAGTCGACCCAGTTTTTTGTTTTTTTTCTTAGTTCAACACATGTGACACAGAGAAATCATAATAAGCCAGAGGATGATTGAAGGTTTGCAGCTGATTGAAATCAAATGACAAGTGAGATTGCTTGTGTGGCTCGCCCTACGACACTCGTAACGAAAAACAACAACGTGAAAGACGTGGACGACATCGGTTACGATCCTGCGACGGACGTGACATAGTAATACAAAGTTAGCGTTTCTCCTTTTGTTTTTATCTTTTTTTTTCTCGAAAACTCTTTGGTTTATTCAAGGTGTTTGAAGAACTAAAATCACACGACAGATAAAACGAGCTGAAATCTGTACATGCTGGCAAACGTCGGATTTCAGGTACTTTATCGGATTCTTGTATTAGTTTCCGTGCCAAAAACAGACCAAAACTTTTCTGAATGCATTGAAACTGGTAAGCCTAGTGTTTATATCTTCCTTTATAACAAAATTATAAGTAGGGGTTTGACGATATATAGTGCAAAGATAAAGTCAAAAATGTGTAAATAAAATATTCAGGCGGACAGTCTACTCTGAATATGAAAGCAGCAGTAGCCTATTTAGTGCGGCTAAAATTACGTCATAGTATGAAAATAGAGAAATTAAAGCATCTTATCAATGTTAATAAACAGCAACCAAGTTAAAGACAAGACATGTTTAGGCAGTTTACGAAAATATAGCCTTATAAAAAAGGCTAACATGAGCAGCAGTCTAAGACGTGTCCATATATAGTCTCACACTTTTTGATTCTAGCTTTGTATATTTTTAGTTTAACTGAATTTCAGATTCTGTAAATTAAGTATCGTGACACCCCTACTTATAGTATAAGTCATCATATCTCATATGCTTGTTTAGAGGATTGTTTTTGAGTTTCAAAGAAAACATTTTTATAAGTTATATTTGAGCAATTACCAGTTTTCAAGACGAACAAAATTCCTAAATTTAAAAAAAAGCTGAAGATATTCAATTTGATGTGTTCTAAGTATTTTTTTCAGGCACGTTCAGCTGTAAAATGATGGGATACCTTGATCACGGATGTAAAATTTCCAAATCAACGACAAAAGTCTTTAACCCTGTGACCATATCGCACCATTTTTTGACTGTTCATTTTTGGGATTATTGTTGGATTCTGTCTTTAGGATGACTTTGATGACTCCTCAGGTGACTCAGGACCGACCAAAAGCACTCGATTACCAACACAACTGAAAGGGTTCACAGTACTTTTGTCAAGTTATTTGGCATGAGGGATTTAGATCTAGAAAATAATTTAAAAACAGTAGAAAAAATTGCATTTTGCCTTCTTGGGATCACAAAATCATCTTCAATTTTTTTTTTTTTAAACTCTCCATGCATTCACAGATTTCACACAGTTACTTGTTAAACTTTCTTATCGAAACAGCGTACAAATAAAAACACTATTCAAATGGTGGCCACACGGCTGTGCAAAAGGGAAAGATCTCCAATGTAATCCATGCCATCTGTTTGTCTTGGCCATCTCTTGCAAACAACAAACTACAAATAGCACCATTATACAGTGGATATGATTCTTAATACGGTTGTTATATGAAACCATCTTGTACAACGAAAGACTGTAATGCATAGATAACATAAATGGGAATATTGATCGATTATACACAGGCAGAGGAGGCAGAAGTGTCCAATTGTTTGTGCTGCACAATGACAGTAAATTTGCACAGAGGCTTGAATAAACCAGTATTTCGGGAACTTCTTGGAAATAGATTGACGTGTGGTTGTGTGTGTTTGTGCTTGACCGTTACTCTGTTGCACAACTTTCATTCACACTGTGTGTCCGAGCTGAAATTAAACTGTGTATCGTCGTTGTGTTTGTCCCTAAAGGCCGTCTCGCCAGCATGTCCTTCTGTTGTCGGTGATTAAATCAACAATGTGGAGAATTCATAAACAGAAAAATCTGGATCAAGGGTGAAATTTATTGAAGGTGATTTTTTTTTTTTTTTAAACTGATCCCTTTGGACTTGCTTATTTACAAAACCTGGCCAAAAGCTGTGTCATGTGATGTTCATGTAGACAACCTTTGCCTGATTGTTGTTGGTATTTGTCTTATTCCGCCAACATTCGCCAAGTGTACTTTGAGTGGAACTGTGACCTGGTTCTGACGATTAGAAAAAGCACCATAAACTGTCAAAATCCATGTTTTGGACTAATCACTGAGGCTCGTTGAATCTCACCATCCCTTCAATCTCTTTCAATGGTATTTAATGGTAGTAGAAGTGTTTTTCAGTTTAGGCTGGATCAGGAAGAACTACCAATACAGGGGAACTTGAAGCCCTTAAAGTTAGAGTTGCTATCCTTGGCTTGATTGATTCTTGATGTGTGTTCACACCAAACGGACGTCTGCTTTGAAAGCTACTGATTAAGACATCGAGTTCATGTATAGTTTCTATTGCGTGTTGAATCTTCCTCTCCAAGATGTAGTATTACCCCTATCATGACCATGTTCTGAACGTATTACTTTATAAAGTTCGTCTGGAATCTCAGCGAACAAGAGGTTACAAGAGCGGAGTCCATTATGACATAATAATGGCTTCACTCCTCCTCCAGCCAGCTGTAATCACGCCCCGCTTTGTTAATACAACGAGTCCGTTGGAGGTGAAGACTTCCGGGATTCATGACACGCGGTAACAAACCTAGATGTTTGACCAATCAGAGCAGAGTGGTTGTGGTTAACAAGATTTCATCTCCAGAAAAACTAACTGTTTCAGTGGGCGGGGCTTAAGCACATTTTCAAACAGACACTGATGATACAATAAAGGTCCAAGATCTATTTAAGACACACTTAATTCAACACATTAGTTGAGCTTTAACAATATACGAGCTGGAGATGCCAAGTATTTGGGGCGGCAATGGTCGTAAATTCATTTTGTTTCTAGCAACGCGCTTCAGGTGACATCTGAAGTAAGTTTGTGAGTCAGAAAGCTGTCTACGAGTCCAGGCGCGTTCACAAATCCGAGACCAGAATTTAAGGTGACTTTTCCCAAACATTAGCCAATGAGCTACAATTCAGCCTTTTCTCATCCACCATTTTGACCTTCCACTGACTTTAAACCCTTCCCTAGAAGACTGACCGACTACCTTTTGGTGTGAACACAACCCTTGAATCTCCGGTTAAAATAACGAAACATCTTCTAATGATCATCCTGTTCTTCCATCCAAATACAATTGTTTTTTTACAGATAGTAAAATAGTCAGTTCTTAACATAGATCAAAGAAGTTAAATGTGACAAATAACCTGTTTTACCAAACGCCAAGATAAATCCACTCAGTCAGAGTAAAAATATTCTACATCCCAAACATTTTTTTTTTTTTTGAAAACACCGGTTCTTACAATTTTCGCCGCAGCCATTGGTGTAAGTTCAGCTCGGATGTCATTCCACTTTTTTTTCCTGGAGCCAGAGGAAGCTGCAGCTCACACATGGAGGTATAGTATGCTCTTGTTCGTGTCTTAGCAGCTAATCTAGTCTGATGCATAACAAAGTATTCCTCCCAAGTATGGAATGGTGCAGTGTATAAATAATCACAAGACCTATCAATAACCCCATAAACACCACGTTACTCTCTTCACGGTTTGCATCCTCTTAGATTTACATTGAACCATTCCACAGGGGTATACCAGGTAAGGCCACTCCCTTCTCTCTTCCAGGTGGGCATTTGTCCATTTGCTTCTTCTCTACATTCTGTAAGTTCTGCCCCCCGCACTTCCACGACTTGAATTCTTTTGGTGCACTTCCTGCAGAGACAAATAAAACATGTGTTCAGTTAGTTTTTCAGGATTTCAATAGATGCTCAATCTAAA
The DNA here is from genome assembly GCF_982586985.1 of Callionymus lyra. NCBI lineage: Eukaryota > Metazoa > Chordata > Actinopteri > Syngnathiformes > Callionymidae > Callionymus > Callionymus lyra. The sequence continues at coordinate 14,530,918 of NC_141820.1, forward strand.
AATGCAAGGTTTGGGTTTTTTATTAACTCTTGTGTTATCTTAGTGTCAAGGTGACCCAGTGGCCTGAAAACAAATGTTTGAGGTATCCCTTGTGTTGTCTCTGGATCACCTTCACGAAGAGACAACACAAGAGATACCACAAAAACATTTGATTTTTGGATTATGTACATTTCAGTGTCATAAATAAATATAAACATATTTCAAATTGTTTTTTTAACCACATTGTTTACGTTTTATTCTTTAAGAAGTTAAGTTAAAAAAAAAAAAAAGTTATGGTAACTGACTTTTTCCATTTGTAATGTGTAAATACTTAAACTGTATTTTATTTATGTTTTTTTCAGGTTTAATGTTGCACATATGTACCAAAACAAATTCCTAATTCACTAATAATGGCAATAAAAATAATTCTGATTTTTTATCCAACTTTAAATATATATTTTTCCAAAAAAGTAAGATGATCTCCTGATTTATGATGCACTTTTACAAACCACCCTTTACCACTTATATGTTCTGACTATTACAAAGACACTGTTTCTTTAGAAGACTTCAGATGATATCACTCAAACCTTGGCAGGAGCCGAGGTCTCAGTAGCACATGATAGATAGTAAAAAATGCTTTAAAGAAGGTTTTTCCTCTGACTATAGAGGGGTTGACTCGTAGCTAAAAGGGTTGTGGGTTCAATTCCAGCTCCTTTATTCACCCCTTCGTATAACTGGCACACTTGCCACCAGAAGACCTCACACTTGCCCGAACGTTATCCCACGGATGGTTTTGTTGTGGACGTTAGCTTGGCCTATATTGGCCCCTTATTTGCACAGTTTCTGGACGTCACCTTCTGACCTTCTGTTCCTGCTCTCTTCCGCCTGCTTGCCTTCCTGCCAAACAGCCTCCTCTATTCCCCGCTCTTTGGACGACACTCCACACCAGCACCGTTCGTGATCATTAAAAGACATTTTTATTTTGTTCCTGCTGTCCTGGTATGTGTTTTTGGGTCTACCTTGAAATCTAGCGTGACAGCAGGGATCAAACAGTCTCCCAGAGGAGACCAGATTGGCAGCCTGTGCGTTCTTGTCTTTTTCGTGGTCACTTTATCGCCTTTTATCTGCTCCCTTTAACTCGTTCCATTCTTTGTAGTTTTGCTGAATATCTGATTTTATTTTTAGACTTGAGCGTGAACGCACGTGTTAATGAATACTATCCAGTTATTTAAGGACACAATCCTCCGGAGGAGACCGGACTTTAATCGAGAAGGAGTTCCATTCACAGTTGTGTCTTTCCTTAAAAACTGACTCCTGCCATAGCTACCATGTCCCGATCCTTATCTTTTGTCTTTGACGGCGATAAGAAACACGGAATCCCATCCCACCCTTGAGAGTCCAAAAGCCAGTAAAGAGGATTCATCCTTGTGCAGGCCCAGAACTGTAGCAGAAGGAACCTTTAACACGATTCCTATGCCTTTATTTCAGTTGAACATAATGTACAGTAGCAGGAGGAGAGAGGATTCTGCCTGGGGAGCGCCATCGGATCTACCACAGAAAACACTTAGTTCTACCGCTCGCTAATGGCTTTTTTCCCCCTTTTCTTTTAGAAGACACAGAAAAATACAAGTACATCATTAATGGATCACACCCGTGTAGTCGGATGTCGTCTTTTTCTAAAAATCTTAGGCCACAAAAGGGAAGATTTCAGAGAGTTAAGGAAGCATCAAACACATTTACCTTGAAAGTTGAATGGCTATGTCCATTTGAAGGTCTCTGTGGAAAGAAGATAAAGCATTTTAAGTTGGGGCGGATTAATATTACTAAAGTATTTCATCTAGATAAATGAACAATAAACATTTTTTTATTAATATCAAATATGTGCAATCAAATGACACATGTTTATGAAGGTTAAGAGACAATTGTGCCACAGTTTATTTATTTATTTTTTGTCCTACAATTCGTGGAAAATGATCCAACAACTTTTGAAGGCACATTTAGAAGAAAAAAAAAAGGTTGCTACAAATGTGGGACAATAGTTCTTTCAAAAGTCTTGTCCTTGAACCATTAAAAACTATCTTATCATGAAAAAAGCTTTCTTAAGAAAAATAAAACTTTGACATGTTTTGTTTTTTAAAAATCCTTAAGAACCTTATCTGGTTTAAACTGTTGCATTTGTAATAATAAACAAGTCATTTCCATCAACGCTTAGTAGCTCATCTTTAATTTCCTGAGTATTATTCAGCACTGGTAAAATTGTTTGTGGGCCAAGTTGATTTTATCAAGGGCCCCAATTTACAGGCTGATCTGAGGCTGTAAAGAAAATAATCTACAACCAAATATTGGCAGAAAAAAAGGTTTCATTCATGCAAACATGCTAAGCTAACTTTGCAAGTATGTGAAATGAGAAGTTTCTTATAGTTCAAAATTCCCCTGGTAAATACCTCGATGTAGTTGCTCACCTTCTTGTTTTTTGTCTTGTCTGGTTGCTGTGCTGTCCTACGCTCTGTGCCTTTGTCCACCTTGTGCCCTGCGGTACTAACCTTAGGTGCTCGGGGCATATCGGTGTGTCGCTGCGCACGCACAGAGCGGGCAGCCTTGCCAGTCTTGGCAGGTGCACAGTACATCTCCAGGCGCCGCAGCTCGCAGCTTTGGAAGCAACACTCGTCCACAATGCCGCGTGACCGTCTGGCATTAGGGCCATAGCCTGTTGGTTTACCTGCGTCCAGAGAAGAGCAGAAAGTGTCGATTTAAGCATCTCTTAAATCAACTGAATCCACTGAAAACACATAGTTTTTCTGGAGATGAAATCTCGTTTACCATAACCACACGCACTCTGCCGTGATTGATCAAACATCGGGGTTTGTCACTGCGTGTCATCAATCCGAAAAGTCTCCACATCAAAGGTACTTGTGGTATAAACAAAGCTGATTACAGCTGGCTGGAGGTGGAGTGAAGCCATTATTAGGTCATAATGGACTCCGCTCTCGTAACCTCTCGTTCGCTGAGATTTCAGACGGGGGAGAACTTCATAAATTAATATGTTCAAAACATGGTGATGATGAGAGACTTACTTCATCTGATATTTGAAATATGCAAGTCAGGAGAGTTGGGTATTAACATTAGTTGAACTTTAAGGATTGTTAGCTTAGTTATCCAGAGGAAAATTCAGAGATTCATGAAGCATTTTCATCACAAAGAAAGAAAAGAAACACAGAAAAAATAGGGAAAAACATAATGTGGGAACAAATACAGAAAAAAAACCTGAAATCAATCTAAATATTTTTCCCTTTTTTCCAAAATGATGGAAGTCCTACATAGCAATTGGAAGTGATTGTGTGATGCAAAGATAAAAATGCCTTATTGAAGTAATAATCCATGTAAAGCAAGATGAATATGTTGTGATGGTTGAGGAAGAGTTATTTCAGCCCTACGAGCCGGTTCGCACGAGTCCGGTTTTGCTCGAGGTTTCTGCATGGTAAAAGGAAGACATTCTTCGCCAAATGCTTGCTCATTGGGATTGGCTAAACTTTTAAGTGTACATCACAATGTTTCAAAGGTTGAAATCTTCCTCTCCCAGATGCAGTAAGTCCCTCATCATGACCATGTTTTGAAGTTAAAAGTTCTCCCCCGTCTGAAATCTGGGCGAACGAGGGGTTACGAGAGCGGAGTCCATTAAGACGTAATAATGGCTTCACTCCTCCTCCAGCCAGCTGTAATCACACCCTGCTTTGTTTACACAATGAGTCCCTTTGAGATGGAGGCTTCCAGCATTAATGACACGCGTTGACAAACCTTGATGTTCGACCAATCACAGCAGAGTATGCATGGTTATGGTATTATTATTTTCTTCCTTAATTTACTTATTATCACCTTGCATTTTCTAATTAGATTGATAAACCGTAGAAATCCAAGAGGAAATGACATCACATTACAATAACATCAACATCCTTCTTACAATATGGTCTTGTTTGTTGACCTTTCGGGGGGGAAAAGACCCCCATTTACAACTCCCCGCTCACTTGATGTAATAGAATACTGATGGGCTTTTCCCTGTTAGCAAATGAAACAATAATAATTTAATATGGCATTTACAAGAAGGAAATGCCTTTCCCTCTCAGAGTTAATAGCTCTTGGCTCAGAAGCCGGCCAGTGCTGACAAAGTACATTAACTTCTGCTCTTTGTCTGCCTTGTCCTGACAATGTTGTCTTGGACGGAGAGCAGCGGTCCTTCCGAAGCATCTCTCGGCTCGGACACCCGGAGAAGCGAGGAGGCTAATAGGGGTGTGAATGAGCGCCGTGAAAAAGAAGCAAACGATATGAAAGCTTTGCTTCACAGCAGGTGCTAAAAATACACAGTGCACCTGCATTATTTAGGGCGCTGAAGAACTGGATTCACCCAGATCTCTTACTTCCAAACTCAAGTGTTTGAGGGAAGTCAGTGAAGATAATAACCTGGGAAATGTCTGTTATTTTGACTTATTATATTGCAAAATGCATTTGCCTGGCATCAGTTTGTATTTCCAAAGAATATGAAGCAACTCTCATCCAGGCCAGCTACACCTGATGAAAAACTGTTGAGGCAGATTATATAATGGACCACTGGGAGCCAAGCAAGGGGCCATGCCTCTGTCACTTGCCCCATTTTTGAATCCATCCAAATAAAACCCCGACCAATTACCATCCGCGGCTCTGAAAATAGCATGCAACACCACGTACAAGCAGCTGGAAGGGAGAGGAAAATCAGCTGGCACCAGTCGTAGAGACAAACATGCATATGATAATCAGGTCTGAAAGCTCTGTAAGGTTTAAATGCTTCAATTCCGTGGATAACGACTGTAATCCCGTATAAACAAAGGGTTTTTAGTAGTTAATGTTGTCAAACATGGCTTAACAAGCTTCCCTCACACCAACTGCTAGATGTGAATGTCTCTTGAAAAATCAACAGGGATCAGGAAGAGTAAAAAAAATTAAATCTAAACAACTTTATACACCTCAATTGTCAATTGACCATCCAAAAACAAAAGTTCTTCAGCTGATAAATCTATATAAATCGCAAAAGATTATATCCTCAAGATATTTTTTGGCAATAAACTTCAGAATATGATGTGACAAGTCACATGACCTGTTCACTCTGACAAAAAATGGCCCAATTCGTGTAGATAGTATAGTTTTCTTAGCAGATAAAGAATCGCCAGAGCGTTAAATGGATCCTGTCCAGTCTCTAATGGAATCAGATTGGGTTGCTAGGCAAAAGAGCTAACTGTTATGTCATCAAAACGCTGTGACAAATTCTTAATTTGTCGTCTGTACTAAATGATAAAAAACTGTTTTATAATAGAGCATATGTTATAAGGTTCCTATCGTTCGAAGGTGGTATCTCAGATGAATGTTACTCTGGTCGGTCAAAGGAGTTTTCTGTGCTAGTAGATTTAGGATCAATATATTGTAAAGCAGTATTTCAAGTGACTTAAACGGAATTATTCATTTGTATTACATTGCCTTGTGGTTCAGTTGCGTCCGTGTGTGTTGCCACTTTGTTGTTCTTCAGATTTTAGCACAAACAAAAAATACATTATTTAGGAAAGACTTCAAAAACTCAGGTGGAATGTTAAGAGTTTTTCCAATATGCACCTGATGCGATTCTGTCTCGATCTGTAAGTCAGTTAGCAAAATACTGTTCGCAAAAATCTTTGGTCCAGTTGAATAATGCAGTTTTGAGCCAGCTGTGAATGAAAGCCTTGCATATTTACCATAGAGGGCCGACGCAGGACTATGGTGAAAATGCATCCAGTGGATACTGAGCTGTTACGAAGAAGCGATATTTGGTGAGCTAAAGAGGCTTTAGGTTTCCTGCTTGGAATCAGATTGAACTTTAGGTCTCGGTTTTTAAAAGTGTAGACGAAGTATAATACACAGCAGTGTCATCACAGGTGAGTGTGAGTTGACAGTATGTTTGCCAGCAGTATTTAATACCTTGGCAGGTATTTGCCTGCAATAGCAAATGTGTTGCTACGTTTGTTTTGGCTACAGATGCTTGTGGTACGATCACCTTCTATGGCCACATCCATCATAAAAACGAGCAATGACTGTGTGTTTTTAAAATATTATGAATGGATAAAAGTGGCAGACATCCATGACCTTTTCACGCCCCCCTCCCTAAAAAAGAGGTTCCTCGCCAGTACCAAGTTTCTAGAACTTGTGCCCTCAGATTGCTGCTTAATTTTGGTTGGATTGGTCACATGGTGCTCATTCCTCCAAGGAGATGGACCGGAGAGGAATAGCTGGATTTCCCCATTCCATAGTGGCAATCCAAGGTTTCTGAGTTTTACGGCTCGGTCACGGTCATTAAAAACCAGTGGATTCTTGGAGTCAGTGCGCCGTTCGGCTCTTCCTGCAAAGTGTCAAAGAGTTTATAGCTCGACAGAGAGTAGAACGCCGTTAAATCTTTGGAAACTACCTCTATATCTCTGGTTCCACAAAAAGGTTTATGGCGGAAATAATGATTTCCTTCGGTCAGTGTACTGGGACACTGAAGTGTTGATCTAGATGTTAAAGTGCTGCCACTTTGTCACTTACCACTGGATTACGGAGTGGATCTATCATAGATTCAGAATCAGATATTTACATATGTATATATCTTTTATATCTGTCAACCAGAGTAAATCCTGTTTTTTGTCTGCTGCATTGGCAACCTTTAAAAAGGTTAAACCACTATCAGGTCAAAATCACCCTTGATTTTAAACCTGTGTTTCGGTCGGTTGTTCCTGAGCCACCTTGACTAGTCAAGTATAAGAAAGCCAGAGCATTTGTTCAGTATTTGAAAGTCACAATATTGGAAGCAGACAAAAAACCAGAACAACTTGATAAATGGTTATAAAGGATTTGCCATAACCACATCTAGATGCAGAAGATGCTCAAAATTATAGTCCGCGGTTCCAAACCCTTATTTTAGAATGCTTAGAGTTCAAGAGTCATGCATGTGCAGAAAGGTTAAAGGGACTTATTTTCCTTTTTTGGTTCTAAATTCTTGCACAACTATAGTGTTACTTCACATCAAAGCAACTTTTTAAATGTACATCAGGTTATTTGTAGTTTAAAATGTACTCTTAAAAAATGTCCTGAATCCCAGAGTCCTTTGCAAATTTGTGGCCATTCTAGTCGGGTCAAAATATGAATACATGAAACATTTAGAAAGGTTTTGAACTTGACTATTAAAAATGTTGTGTCTGCAAAATGTATCCCACTGACCGTTCGTAGGAGCCTTTAGGAAAGACAAACATGACGTTTTTTTTTAACAACAAACATTGTCTATCCAAGAGATACGAGACTATCTATATTTCAGCAGAACTGGACAAAGAAAATAAAAAACGAATTTACTCCCAAAAGCCTTGTTCTTTCAAATATCATATATTTCCGATTATCTATCCCAGCCACCCTGCGGAGAAAACTCATAATGCCCAATGTGCCCACGAACTTCACTACCCACTCTTGGTGACCACAACTGAGGATAAGGACGTAGATCGACCTTTATACAGAGAGCTTTGCCTTTTGGCCAAACTCTTTTTAGGTACCACTAGGGGCAGGACCTCGTCCCCAACCAGTAGATGGCACCTGAATGAGAACCATGGACTTACATTTGGGATAGATAGACTTTTTACTCCCTCTGGAGATCTCTTTGAAAATTGGGTTTCCAGTTCACAGCAGGCGATAGTTTCATAAGAACAAGAAGAAGAACAACATCAAATAAGAAGAACAAAGTGCAAGGAATGACAAAGGTAAAATATAAAGAACATAGATCAGAAGTAATAACGCAAAGAAAAGCATATAATGATTAACATGGACTATTTATAAACAGTTTTGAAAGAATAGATGACAAAGGGAGTCCAACACAGACTGGAAACAAATCTGATTTACAACCGGTTATATTGACACAGGTCTGAAAACTACAGAGAACAGACCGCCTTTATCAGGGTATCTGATACCCCATACTCTAAGAACCCCCAACAAGACGAACGCTAACACAGTAAAAAGCTCTTAAAACATAAGATAGCACAAAAGGTCATTAAAAAAGAAGCAGCCACCAATAACACATATAAAAAAAGGCGGTAGAGAGATTCCTGTATGGACGATGTCTAAAACAGATAATGAAATTGGGAATTGCGGTTCCGTCGGTTTCCGCTCTCACTTACAGCACAGTTGTTAACTTAGAGTACATCTGCTTGTCTTTTTATGAGGCGGCCCTTTGTTCTACTGAGCCATGATTCACAGAGCAGTTGGAGGTTTTTAGTTCGGGTCCAAATGGGAAAAATGACACCTTTTTCTCAGCAATGGAAAAGACACAGGAGGTCTTTCTTCAGTTCTCAGAGCCATTCACTGTGTGTTCAGGTCCACTGTTAAACTCGGGCTGGAGGAGGAGGAGGAGGAGGGTGCCCTGATCATCCTGTAATCCACATAATCCCCTGCTGCTAAGGGCCAAGGCCTTACTATGTGAGTGTTTGCGCATGTGAGAGTGCACGCACATGCACACACGCACGCTCCTTACAGCCTTAATAGCTTTGAATGAAAAGTGAAAAGAACAAACAAGAACAACGAACTTCACTCATCTACGACCTATTTTTATCTCTTACGCTCTCATTTGGCTCGCAAATAAATCAGGGAGTAATTATCAAGGGACGGTTCGTACGTTTTGTACTTCCTCCTCAGATCGCACAATTAACGGCCAACGGCAAAAAAGCATTGCAAAGACAACTGAGGATTTTTAGGTCAGGCTAATAATTGGAAAAACTGACTGCAGTTTGTGGATTGTTTCTGTTTCTTAAACCGCAGTTTGTTTCACTACACCGCCTCCCACCCCACAACCACCCCCGTTAAATTTCCACCGACTCTTTAGTATTTCGTTCGGGGCTCGGAAAGATGAGGTCTTGAATACATGTTACATCCGTAAGGTGTACTGGCAGCGGTCGCCGCAGCCGCAACATGAGGCTTCGGCGCACATTATCAATCAGCCCGCTGCCAAGTTCAACACGACCATAGGTAGATGGGGAAAGTTCAGCGAACGGAGCAAAATGTTCCGGTGCCAAACTACTGCTAATGTCTCATAGATGACAAAACCGAATCGTTCAACCGAGAAAAAAGCCACAAGTGCACGTGCCGTCCGAACGTCGAGAGGAGGGGAAGGATTGATGAGGAAGATGAGAGAAGGCATATTTTCCACCAAACTAATCGTCTCTTCAGAGAACCGATGGAGTGTTTGTGTTCTAAAAAAAAAAAAAAAAAAAAACCCGTGCCGATGATAAATGGCCGGAGCTCTGAAATGTGACGGCTATATGTAAGGCAACGCAGGAAAGACAAATACATTCCCCCTCGACCGCCGAGGGGTCTGTTCCCGTTCTCTTGCATGTGGATCCAGCAGTTATGTTGGCTTCCGTTCAGCGCTGTCAGTTAAACACAGACACGTATGTTAAACGGCGAGACACATTTATAAAAGCGGCAGTAAAACTATCAACATCGGTGGCCAATACTTCATCGTGCTCTCACATCATCCAATCTCTGATGGACTGTCGACTTGAAGGTTGCATCTGCAACCACTTTAGGGGAGCGTTTAACAAAAGCTTCACGCTGATATATGAAAGTTTACGAGCATCTATGAAGCGGATCTCTCGACTCTTTCTCTCCGTCTAAGAAACCGTTTTTGAGGAAAAGTCAACCTACACACTTGTGTACGTTTGCCAAAGCAAGCCAAAGACCAGTGACTGCTGATCAGGCAGATCTTGACCACTTCACGGAATGCAGGTGTTGCCAACAGCATCTGGAGGAGCAAGACTCGCAGTGACTTGGTGCTTCTCCAACAGGGCTTTTGACGAATATGCCAAATACTTAAAATTATGTTTTCTGGATAAGAAGGATGTGAAGGAATGAGGCAGCGAAAAGGGAAGGAATCAGCTGCTATGTTCACTAAATTTTGACGGATTGAAACCTCAGTTGACAATTTGAAAAACATTTTTTTGGCTATGAATTGAACTAGAACAAGTGTTGCTTTTGTACATAGCCATTAACCCGGGACACCTTTGAAAATCTTGATAATGGGACAAAGAAGGAATGATTAAATTTCTCAATTTCCACCTGGATCCACAAGTCTTTTGAAGATTCATCACTCTCTGTAGTGCGAAATTATGTCTAGACCAATGACCTCAGTGGATCATATAATACCAGTGTGTCCTCCATTTTATTCAGCCTTGAAATGTGCTCCTGCTGTGCAAAGAATGATAAATCTTCAAAACATCTGTGGATCCAGATGGCAATTCAGAACACCACCAAAATGTAATCACCTTTTCCCATGAAGATTTCTTGATATCCGAACTAATTTGCTGACAGACGGATGGAAAACTCTGACAAAAACCTCTTTGGCGGATCAATATAACAAATTCAATTCAAATATAAAGTCCTGCTATTGGTTCACAAAGTCTTAATTGAAGTCCAGTTGACAGAAATATTTATGATCAAACAAGTGCTGACAATTAGCAAACTATTTAAGGACACAGTTAAAGTGATTTCCTTTTTCTGGTTATTTATCATTATTTAAATATGCAATTTTATTTTTAAAGGTCTTCAAAAATATGTAATATTTACTATAACACAAACCACGATGTTCACTTATTTTCCCCAATTTGTTTAAATTATCAAAACATATATATAATTAAATAAAGAAATTATATTTATGGAAATGTGACCCCACTGGAAATGCTACTGTCCAGTCCTGATTCAAAGCAAGTTGACCCTCAGAAGAGCATTAGAGCTCACTTTCCCATAGAAATTTGAAAAAAGGAGTCGTCATAAATGTGCCTTCAAAGAATCAATGGGCATACCCAGAGAATTCTGCAGGGATTACATTTTCCATCTGACCCAGGTCTGGCATGGAATTCCCCAAGGAAGAGCTGGAAAATGTGACTCAGAAGAAGATCCAACGACTGCTGCCACTGCTTTTAGAGTTTAGGGCAAATGATGGATGGATCATATCTGGTACCTAAGGGAAGACCTTAAGACTTTTAATGAGGAATTGAACCGGCACTTTTAGAATTAACAAGCTGGTCTAGTCTGGGATCACCTTCCTCACTCAAGAGATATGTCTTAAGAAAAGTTCACAATAGACCTGGAAACGAAAGCGAAAAACTTGAAGAAAGGGAATTCAATGAAAGGTCATAAGTACTTTAAGGTGGAGTCGCTGTTAAAAGGTGATTATTTAATATTATATTAACACTATATTTTTGGGGGAATATCATTTTGTTTCGGGGTCATGTCGCACATTGTGTCCCCTTTGAAAGGACGTAAGAGTGAACTTTTGATATTTAATTTAAATGTCGCAGTACAGATTGGAATCCAGTAGGATCTGGAATCCTACTAGTACAGATTGGAATCCTGCTACTGAACTGGGATCTTAATATTGATATGGGTTAGGGTTTGATTACATCAAAATCCCCATTGGAGATTTTCCTGGTAGAATTCCCATTTTTCCTAGGACAGATTGGAATTCCAATATTCAGATCCCAATACAGTAGTAGGGTTCCAATCTCTCCTAGTAGAGATTTGAATTCACTAGTAGAATCTGGAATCCTCCTAGGACAGATTGGAATTCCAATATTCAGATCCCAATACAGTAGTAGGGTTCCAATCTCTCCTAGTAGAGATTTGAATTCACTAGTAGAATCTGGAATCCTCCTAGGACAGATTGGAATTCCAATATTCAGATCCCAATACAGTAGTAGGGTTCCAATCTCTCCTAGTAGAGATTTGAATTCACTAGTAGAATCTGGAATCCTCCTAGGACAGATTGGAATTCCAATATTCAGATCCCAGTTCAGTCTGTACTGGTACAGGTTGGAATTCCAATCTCTACTAGTAGGATTCCAGATCCTACTGGATTCCAATCTGTACTTTGACATATATATTGATATAGAATTTGAAAAACCCTAAAAAGAATTCAATTCAACATACAAAATATACAGTTCAAACAATTCAATGAAAACATTGTTTCAATGCAAATTAACTCAGTGTAATACATATTCAAAGTCTGGTGGCACACATTTACTTCCATACCTTAGTTTAATCTAGTTTGACACGCAATCTTAACATGATATTTTTTAAACCACACGACAGAAATATCTAAGAATTGATTGAGGAGAGAAGAAAATAAAGTTTAATGAACAAAGATTGGGATATCAAATAGAACAGACTAAAGATTGTTGTTGTCATTAATTGAAAAGATGCAGTGAATGAATCATTACAAGAGATTATCAGATAATTGGAGGGGTTTTTTTTAACGACGATGATCAATTTGAGAATTTTGAGAATGTTGCTACATTGAACTCAACAAACAAGACATTCAGGACAAAAGTTGCTGATCCATCACTTCTCTGGTTCTCATACAAAAGTGTGTCAAAGAATGGAAATACCCATGAAAGTCGGACAAAATGTCCTGGAAATAGCTCTGATCCTAATCTTGACAAATGGCCTCTTAACTGCTCAAATGCCCTGTTGTGTCGAAAGCTTTACGTCACGACCTGAAAGCCAAATATTTTCATTTTAATTTCCTCATAATGCAACTTTAAAACCCAAACTGAACTAAAGTGAGCAGTGAAACAGAAGAGCCTTTCAAAGAGTGAAATCGCCCTTTTAACCCGTAACAAAACCAACAAAATGTTATCAAGGGGTTGAGGTACAGATGAAAAAATATTTATTCAGTCGGTTAAAATTTAGATGTTTATGGGAAAACAATGCAAATATATTTGATGTAAACTCCACGCAGAAATATTAGATATTGTTCCTCTCAACTGAGAAATTGGGAGCTAATAAACTCAACCACATGTGGAAAATCCATCATAGCTTTGGTGAAATACCAAACCATTAATAACTGATTGTTTTTTTTGTGTGTGCAAAGAGTAAGAATATGGGATGTCACATTTAAGCTCAATGTATGGCTCGACGATCTGGTCTCCTACCGCCATATATCCTGCTCAGTTTTGGCTTGGTCGTCCCTTTCATGGAAAATTCAGAGATTTAAATCCTGCATGCTTGGTCAAGGGTTTTCTTTGGGTAGCTTTCCCCTTTCTGGAAAAAAAAAAAAAGAGCGGGCTGCACTGCAACATTTACTTTCTCCCCTTCCTCTTTCAGAAGAGATAGTCAGCCAAATTCCGCTTAAATCCTTTTCCCTTCAGGACAAATCCGTGATTCGCCTTAAAAGTGCATTATTACTCTGTATTTCATTGAGCTGTGAAGCTCATCATCATAGTTGTGCATGTGCTGATATTCCCACTTATTGAATCACTCAACAGGAATCGCAGAGTTGAGCCGCCAAAACTACCTGCCTCTCAGAAAAGGGGTTCCACAGGGGTCAGTCCTAGGACAACTGCAAAGTTGTCCTTTTCTTGCTTGATCAAAGATAATAGTTTTTATGTTTGCCAGAGCAGAAACTCTGTTCACACTTACATACAGAAAGTCAAATAAAAAATGTGGGGTTCCACAGGGATCCTGTTTAGACCATTTTTTTATTCAATCGAAAAATCCTTTTTTCTTCAAATTCAATGTCTGTCCAAAAAATGTTTTAATAAAAATGATAACTGAGGTTCTATTGAGTACTTCCCATGAATATATTTGTATTTGCAACAATACAAAGCTTTCATTTTGTTTTTTTAATACATTTTAAAGGATAACGTTTGCAGAGGAATGTGCTATCTCTGTGCTTTTCTGATTTATACACAAAAACAATAATAGAAATCATTCATCAAAACTAAATGTCTGCATTGCCATTCGGGCAAATAATCAACACTATTTCCAAAAAAAGGTTGTGCAAGTCATTGGGAGAGAGTTGTTTAACTTCAGCACCTATGTTTTGACAGGTGGCTTAATGAATTCACTTGTTTTATGTGAAAAATATTTCATATATATATTTAATTCACTGTGTAAAAATGATACTTATAGTGTATCCATGTATTATCATACTTCACAAACCATCATGACACTGATACAAGAGACACATTTCTGGATTACACTGTCAAAAGGTGATTAACCAATCGTATGAATGCATTGAGGAACAACACAGTTTAAACAAAAAGCCAGTAAGGGTAAATGTGATAGAAAGTTAGATAGCTAAAGGACAGTGTATTTAATCCATGAAGAATAAATCCAAATTAATTTGCTCTTCATTGCTAAATAAAAATGGGGTAGAACAGGGGTCAATCTGTGCACCTATAGCGACTTGTTTGTTAGACATATATATAGATTTATAAGAGATATTGTAATTGATCAAATCATTTATAATAAATTATAACTTTGAATTAATCTAGGATATGATCAAATATTGTGCTTTGCTGTCCTGTGAACTCTTGGCATAGAACCCATGATGGTCATTTATACATCTTTGCTGTAAGGTGAATTTGCAACAGTTGACACCATAAAATTGATCAAAATTGAAAGCCATTTCTGAACAAAAACAGCAAAACTTCACGCCCCTTGTGGACAAAAACTGCATATTGCCATCATGTGTGAATCTATAATCCATATTTCATTTAGGTTTTGGCAATAAAAAGGAGACAAACGTGCCAAAGAGAATGAATGAAGGGCGAAAGAAAGAGAAGAAAAAAAAAAAGAAAAACCCAGTCAAGACTAGATGTCAAACCGGCTGCTGTTTTATTTATGAGCCTGCCTGGAGGTGGATAGTTCTGGGACAGATACAACCAACCGTTATGAATAAATAAAAAGGTGCACTTACTGAAATAAAAGCCTCTCTCTCCACACACAAACTGCAGCGTGTCGACCAGCTCCGCCCCGCACAGGGTCTCTGGTCCGGCCCCTGTTGCTGTCGGAGTCAGGGTGAGGACGCACAGCAGCAGTGAGAGGGTGTGGCTACAGGAGATACAGCACATTGCACTCTGCGCACGGGGGACAAAAAGCACACGGAGCATCATCAGACAGGAGCCTCCGAGCAGGTGGAAATATATATCAAACTGATGGATGATGGTTGACCTCCAACAGTCAAAGCATTGAGTATTTGAAAAGTTTCACCCCCAAAAAATAAGTAGTTAAAGGAGCTTTTTTTTTTTTTTTTGACGCTCCTTGTGCGTAACTGCGCTTCCAAAACGCTCCATCATCCCCTTCCTCCCCCCGCCCACCCGTACTTGCTTAAAACATCTCTTATTCTGTGCAATAAAAACTCCCTAAAAAATATCCATAACCAGCGTTCGCCGTGGATCTTGCGCCAAAAAAATCCATAACCGAGCGCGTTATTACGCACGGCAAATACATGGCGATCAAGCGACGAAAATGACTTTTAAAACGGCTGAAAGTCAGGCAGAAGAGACATCCGCCCGGACAAGGCGCAACACAATAAAAAAGAGAATAAACAGGGGCATTAAAAAAAAAATCCACAGCAGAAAACCCACCCTGACCGCTGCGCCCGTAAATGCTTCATGTTGAGGTTTAAACCTGCAGCAAGAAAGCGCACTCAGCAGGAATGAAAGTTGCACTGATAGAAGCATCCCATGCACTCGGAGAACATAAGACAAAAAGTTCACCGAAGCAGCAGAAGGACAAGATGATTTTTCTCCTTTTTTTTAAAAAAAAAAAAAGAGGAGAAAAATCGCCTACACGTGCAGAATAAACGAGCGCAAAAAGTGAGTGAAAGTGGTCGGAAAATGAAGCGGTGGAACATGCAGCAAGAAGTCAGTGGTGCGTACGCAAGAAAAAAAAAGGTGATATTAAAAAAGCAGGTAAGTTTACCTTGAGGACATCACATAAATGCCACTGGAAGGAGCAGGCGCTAGACATCCCCACGGGTCTCCGCAAGACAAAACCCGGCGAAAATGAACTTGTTTGAAGTCATTAAAAAACGGGGCAGAAAAAAAAGCGGATGAGATGCAGGCAATGTCACATCTCAATATTCCCACTTTGTTCCATTGCGCAGGCTCGTTTTGGAGAAGTGAGATTTAGCGAACAGGAGACGGATTTAGAGAGAAAATCCCTCACATTTATCTACATTACACAGACATTTTCAACAGGAAACAGCTGGGGCAGCATTTGCCTCCTACTCGTCCTAAGTTATTCATTAAGGATTTTGGGCACATATTCATATAACGTCATTTCTTTCTCTTTTTTTCTTCTTCTCAGAACGGGATTGAATTTTGATCTCTGTAAGACTTGGTTAGTAGTTGAGATCAAGGGAGGGAGGGAGGGTGGGAGAAAAAAAAAAGGGAGGTTGGGAAGTGATCGCACTATTCATGCGCACAAATCTCATGAAGATATAAAGACGAGCTGGAGTGATATAAGGCTGAGCTGCTGCGTAATGTGGCACAAGGTTACCCAACAGACGGTTTAAATAAATCAAATAAAAACCTGCGTCGTCCAGTTTTTATTCAAAAATAGATATGATGATAATTCCTTTTTTCTGCGTACATTAATAATAAGAAATAATTGATCAAGATAAGGCAGAAGCTTTTTAAATATGTCGCTGTTAAAACATTTAAAAAACATCACATTATTAATAAAAACAATAAACAGCGAGATCTCTTGGTTTAGAGTGTACTCATGGGCGGCGGGCCAATTGAGGCCAGCAGGGGAGTATTTTCCCGCCCTATTCTTAATTGTAATGTCCAGTGTTTGGGTGACTTTTTCTTTTTTAACCCTTGTGTTATCTCAGGGTCAAGGTGACCCAAAACAAATGTATTTAAGGTATTCCTTGTGTTATCACTGGGTCAAGGTGACCCAAAAACAAATGTATTTAAGGTATTCCTTGTGTTATCTCAGGGTCAAGGTGACCCAAAACAAATGTATTTAAGGTATTCCTTGTGTTATCACTGGGTCAAGGTGACCCAAAAACAAATGTATTTAAGGTATTCCTTGTGTTATCTCAGGGTCAAGGCTACCCGAAAACAAATGTATTAGAAATATCCCCTGTGTTGTGAACGACCTCCACCACTGCATAAGTATTTATGGAAGCCAGGGACCACACAAGAGACATTTCAAATACATTTGTTTTTGGGTCACCTTGACCCAGAGACAACACAAGGTATAACTCCAATACATTTGTTTTCGGGTCACCTTGACCCAGAGACAACACAAGGAACAACTCAAATACATTTGTTTTTGGGTCACCTTGGCCCAGAGACAACACAAGGGATAACTCCAATACATTTGTTTTCGGGTCACCTTGACCAAGAGACAACAGAAGGGATAACTCCAATACATTTGTTTTCGGGTCACCTTGACCAAGAGACAACACAAGGTATAACTCCAATACATTTGTTTTCGGGTCACCTTGACCCAGAGACAACACAAGGAACAACTCAAATACATTTGTTTTTGGGTCACCTTGGCCCAGAGACAACACAAGGGATAACTCCAATACATTTGTTTTCGGGTCACCTTGACCCAGAGACAACACTAGGGATCACTCCAATACATTTGTTTTCGGGTTACCTTGACCGAGAGACAACACAAGGGATAACTACAATACATTTGTTTCCGGGTCACCTTGACCCAGAGACAACACAAGGGATAACTCAAATACATTTGTTTTCGGGTTACCTTGACCGAGAGACAACACAAGGGATAACTACAATACATTTGTTTTCGGGTCACCTTGACCAAGAGACAACAGAAGGAATAACTCCAATACATTTGTTTTCGGGTCACCTTGACCAAGAGACAACACAATGTTTAACTCCAATACATTTGTTTCCGGGTCACCTTGACCCAGAGACAACACAAGGGATATCTCAAATACATTTGTTTTTGGGTCACCTTGGCCCAGAGACAACACCAGGGATAACTCCAATACATTTGTTTTCGGGTCCCCTTGACTCAGAGACAACCGAACGTTTAAAACTATGTTTGTCACCTGATAGTTTGAGTTGTGAGGGTTTCTCTGAGCACTCCGGTTTACTCCCACAGTCCAAAAGCATGGTTCCAAAAACATCCGTACGAGGGTGGTGGTCCATCTGTACGTCCCTGGTTGGCCAGGGTGACTCTGTTAAAAGACCATCTTTACAATATGAATGAATGAAAAGCCTACATCTTTATCTTAGCCATACAACATTTCAGTTCATTTAAAGTGTTGCCTCAAGCTGGAATCAAACCTAGAACCTTTTTTTTTTGCTGGGAGACAGCACCACCATGCTGCTCAAATATGGATCATATTGATCTTAATAATAACTTTGGCCATTTTTTTGGTCTGTTTATCGACAAATTAACTCAACTCACCTTCTTTTTTTTTTATTATTACATGATGACGAAGTTGTCAATCTTCTGATCTGGATTTCTATAGAAAATTCCAGTGTAGCCACACATGATTATTTAAGGATGCAGGTGCAGCTAATACACCAACGTCCCTGTAAATCAGTCATTGGATCTCATGCCATCACGCTAACTCCCATCGAAACATGTTGTTCACGTGTGTAATATGTTCAAATCTGACAATCTAACACCATTGCTGGCTCCTCCATCCCAAATTACCGACTCCTTTTCCCGTGAGATTTGATTAAATCTGCATCCTGTTTCAACACCAGCGGAGTGACATATTATGCTAACTCGATAGCCGCGGTCCCTTTAGTGCCACCATAGGAACAAAAGAGGCGACAAACGGCGGCCACCAAAAAAGACAGCGGGGGCTTATTCTTCCCAGCAGGGGCCCTGAGCCCATCACTTAACCAGTCAAACATAGAGCCCGGACGGTCTCCCTGCATGTCGGGGGACGAAGAGACGCGACGGGTCCGAAAAGGAACCACGGATCAGTAAATGTTGTAAAAAAAAAAAAAAGTAGGTCAAAAGCTCGACAGAAAATGTCCCCGGCGTGACACCGGGTCACACGTATGTTTTCTAAAGGGACTCCGAAACTTTTTTTCAAATCTGTGACCTCAATCTTTACAGATGTTGGCGATATGTCAGCGAGCGGCACCAGACGATGAAGATGATGATGACGCTCTGATCTGAGGCACAAAGCAGCTTTCAGAGCATGACCCTGTTATCAACAGATCAGTTGACGCCGGCCGGGCTCTCGGGCCGGTACAAAAAAAAAAAAAAAACCCCTCTCTCGGTCAATCCATCTAAGATTTTTTTTTTTTTTTTGCCGCCTCTTAAAGAATCAACATTCCTTTGCGTGGTGAATGCTTTGAAAAAAAACCCGGTTGGTATCACCGTGGTTTGGCAGCGCCGGCGACCCGACGGGTCGAGCGAAAAGGAGGGGAAGGAGGAGGAGGAGGAGGAGGAGGAGGAGGTCGACCTTCCCCCTCGGGGTTTGGCTGTATCTAATGCCCAGCCAGTCGCTCAATACCCACTCGCTGCCAGGTTTCTCTTCCTCTTTATTCTTCCCTTCAAGACCCCCCCACCCCGAAAAGGACACATTGGGCTTGGTGAACTCATTGACTGGAGTGGTGGTGGTGGGGGGGTGAGGAGGGGGGGTGTTGTTTTTACACATTTTGAGGATGCATTCAGTCGACTGGATGATGGACACTAGAAAAAAAGATGGTCGACTACAGTGGAAGAAGGGAGGTGAACCTGCAGCAGGACTAGGACTCGGTGTGGTCCAGGGAGGGGGGTTTAGAGTCTTCTTCTTCTACCGAGATGAGAGGGGCGGCGGACGCGTCAACGGGTTCATCCGAGGACACACACACACACACACACACTTGATTACAAGAGTGATTCTTCTGATTAGTTTTTCAACCTCAGTGCCGCCCGTTTTATTTGATCTCCTCCGTTCATCGGTTCCACTAAAATATACAGACGCGTCTCCATTTCAAGCGACTGTGGTTTCTTTATGTTGCTCTCTCTCTCTCGAGTGTGTGTGTGTGTGTGTGTGTGTGTGTGTGTGTGTATGTGTGTGTGTGTGGGTCTTTGGTGTGTGTGTCTCTCAATGGGTCCCGTCGACTTTGAAAGCAGAAGGATGTTGCAAAGTAAGGGTTCTGCTGAAATGTTAGTCATATGGCAAACCGCCACGATCTTCTTGTAACTCCAGTTTCTTAGGAAACTCACATTGCGGGCTGAAGCGTTCCAACAATCTGCAACCGTTTCTGCCGCTCGATATTTCTCGGTATCCGCTTGTTGTTGAGGGACGCTCTCTGACCGTTTTTTTTACCGCCATCGACTCCGTCCTCGGCGTTTCCTTTTACTCGCTATGTCTGCGACGGATTCGTTTTCGGATTATTTTGGCGATCTCGACAGGAGCGACCTTTAGCGGAGGCAGAAACAGAGATAACGTTAATTCCTGCAGAGACCGAGTCAGAGCAACACGAAGCAGGTGTTTCTTTTTTTCATGGTCGGTTGAAGGACTTCAGAACTAACTACTATTCAAGCTGTAGCTCAAAATCAAAACACAAACTTCTTTTTTATACCGACTTGTTTAAACATATTGGTCTAGAAAGGCGCTATATAAATAGAGATTATTATTATTATTATTATTTTAATTGATCCTTGTGTTAAGAAACAGAACTACATCAGAAAGGTCCTTAAACTTCTGTGTCCTTACTAAAAAAAAAGTACTCAGAGAGTATAGACCTTTTTCTAAGAATTTTTGCCCATTATTTCTCTGGCCTGGTATTGATTTTTTCCTACATAATTCTATACTATATTTTGAAATGTGATGCAATCAATGAGCTAAATGGACAACAGGTGGCAGTAGAATTTGTTTCTTGAATAAGAGAGCGACCAATCCTTCAAAACGTTTTTGAGCCCAAACTGTTATCATCAATTCTTGGCTCCATGATCAACTTTATTTGTTTTTTTAGAATGAGATTTCACCCATATTTAAAACAGCAAATTACAATAAAGACAATGTAGTTTTGACGACCAGTATGGATTACTAACGTAGCTAGTAGCACGAGACACTGGGCGGCTGACTTTCAATTCCAGGAAGTATAAAAAAAAAAGTTTCAAATAGTATTTCAGACAAGTACACAACAATGATTTCATTTATTAACATACATTTCGGTGAGGTTTGTGCAGAGCTGGAGGCTCCAAAAGGGTATGCAATGGGAAGAATTTAGGGGAAGATTTATGTGTGGGATTAAACTAGCATGTTGTGGGTACTACACAAACTACACAGAAGGAACCCATGTTAGCGCCAAATCCCGATAGTTGTACTTGAACCAAGAA